>NC_092725.1:23474313-23747459 GCF_047496885.1 Scyliorhinus torazame | reverse complement strand
GAGAGAGAGAGAGAGAGACCAGGGAGTCAGTGTGAGAGAGAGAGAGAGAGAGACCAGGGAGTCAGTGTGTGAGAGAGAGAGACCAGGGAGTCAGTGTGTGAGAGAGAGAGAGAGAGAGAGACCAGGGAGTCAGTGTGTGAGAGAGACAGAGAGAGAGAGACCAGGGAGTCAGTGTGAGAGAGAGAGAGAGAGACCAGGGAGTCAGTGTGTGAGAGAGAGAGAGAGAGACCAGGGAGTCAGTGTGTGAGAGAGAGAGAGAGAGAGAGAGACCAGGGAGTCAGTGAGAGAGAGAGAGAGAGAGAGACCAGGGAGTCAGTGTGTGAGAGAGAGAGACCAGGGAGTCAGCGTGAGAGAGAGAGAGAGAGAGAGACCAGGGAGTCAGTGAGAGAGAGAGAGAGAGAGAGACCAGGGAGTCAGTGTGAGAGAGAGAGAGACCAGGGAGTCAGTGTGGAGAGAGAGAGAGAGAGACCAGGGAGTCAGTGTGAGAGAGAGAGAGAGAGAGACCAGAGAGTCAGTGTGAGAGAGAGAGAGAGACCAGGGAGTCAGTGTGAGAGAGAGAGAGAGAGACCAGGGAGTCAGTGTGAGAGAGAGAGAGAGAGAGAGACCAGGGAGTCAGTGTGAGAGAGAGAGAGAGAGACCAGGGAGTCAGTGTGTGAGAGAGAGAGACCAGGGAGTCAGTGTGAGAGAGAGAGAGAGAGAGAGAGACCAGGGAGTCAGTGTGTGAGAGAGACAGAGAGAGAGAGACCAGGGAGTCAGTGTGAGAGAGAGAGAGAGAGACCAGGGAGTCAGTGTGTGAGAGAGAGAGAGAGAGACCAGGGAGTCAGTGTGTGAGAGAGAGAGAGAGAGAGAGACCAGGGAGTCAGTGTGTGAGAGAGACAGAGAGAGAGAGACCAGGGAGTCAGTGTGTGAGAGAGAGAGAGAGAGAGAGAGACCAGGGAGTCAGTGTGTGAGAGTGAGAGAGAGAGAGAGAGACCAGGGAGTCAGCGTGAGAGAGAGAGAGAGAGAGAGAGACCAGGGAGTCAGTGAGAGAGAGAGAGAGAGAGAGACCAGGGAGTCAGTGTGAGAGAGAGAGAGACCAGGGGGTCAGTGTGAGAGAGAGAGAGAGAGAGAGAGAGACCAGGGAGTCAGTGTGAGAGAGAGAGAGACCAGGGAGTCAGTGTGTGAGAGAGAGAGAGAGAGACCAGAGAGTCAGTGTGAGAGAGAGAGAGAGAGACCAGGGAGTCAGTGAGAGAGAGAGAGAGAGAGAGAGACCAGGGAGTCAGTGTGAGAGAGAGAGAGAGAGAGACCAGGGAGTCAGTGTGAGAGAGAGAGAGAGAGAGAGACCAGGGAGTCAGTGTGAGAGAGAGAGAGAGAGAGACCAGGGAGTCAGTGAGAGAGAGAGAGAGAGAGAGAGACCAGGGAGTCAGTGAGAGAGAGAGAGAGAGAGAGAGAGCAGGGAGTCAGTGTGAGAGAGAGAGAGAGAGAGAGAGACCAGGGAGTCAGTGAGAGAGAGAGAGAGAGAGAGAGCAGGGAGTCAGTGTGAGAGAGAGAGAGAGAGAGACCAGGGAGTCAGTGTGAGAGAGAGAGAGAGAGAGACCAGGGAGTCAGTGTGTGAGAGAGAGAGAGAGACCAGGGAGTCAGTGAGAGAGAGAGAGAGAGAGAGAGCAGGGAGTCAGTGTGAGAGAGAGAGAGAGACCAGGGAGTCAGTGTGAGAGAGAGAGAGAGAGAGAGAGACCAGGGAGTCAGTGTGTGTGAGAGAGAGAGAGAGAGACCAGGGAGTCAGTGTGAGAGAGAGAGAGAGAGACCAGGGAGTCAGTGTGAGAGACCAGGGAGTCAGTGTGTGAGAGAGAGAGACCAGGGAGTTAGTGTGTGTGAGAGAGAGAGAGAGACCAGGGAGTCAGTGTGAGAGAGAGAGAGAGAGAGACCAGGGAGTTAGTGAGAGAGATAGAGAGAGAGAGAGAGAGACCAGGGAGTCAGTGTGTGTGAGAGAGAGAGAGAGACCAGGGAGTCAGTGTGAGAGAGAGAGAGACCAGGGAGTTAGTGAGAGAGATAGAGAGAGAGAGAGAGAGACCAGGGAGTCAGTGTGTGAGAGAGAGAGAGAGAGACCAGGGGGTCAGTGTGTGTGAGAGAGAGAGAGAGACCAGGGAGTCAGTGTGTGAGAGAGAGAGAGAGAGAGAGACCAGGGAGTCAGTGTGAGAGAGAGAGAGAGAGACCAGGGAGTCAGTGTGAGAGAGAGAGAGAGAGAGAGAGACCAGGGAGTCAGTGTGAGAGAGAGAGAGAGACCAGGGAGTCAGTGTGAGAGAGAGAGAGAGAGACCAGGGAGTCAGTGTGAGAGAGAGAGAGAGAGAGAGAGAGACCAGGGAGTCAGTGTGTGAGAGAGAGAGACCAGGGAGTCAGCGTGAGAGAGAGAGAGAGACCAGGGAGTCAGTGAGAGAGAGAGAGAGAGAGAGAGACCAGGGAGTCAGTGTGAGAGAGAGAGAGACCAGGGGGTCAGTGTGAGAGAGAGAGAGAGAGACCAGAGAGTCAGTGTGAGAGAGAGAGAGAGAGAGACCAGGGAGTCAGTGTGAGAGAGAGAGAGAGAGAGAGAGAGACCAGGGAGTCAGTGAGAGAGAGAGAGAGAGAGACCAGGGAGTCAGTGTGAGAGAGAGAGAGAGAGACCAGGGAGTCAGTGAGAGAGAGAGAGAGAGAGAGAGAGAGACCAGGGAGTCAGTGTGAGAGAGAGAGAGAGAGAGAGACCAGGGAGTCAGTGTGTGAGAGAGAGAGACCAGGGAGTCAGTGTGTGAGAGAGAGAGAGAGAGAGAGACCAGGGAGTCAGTGTGTGAGAGAGACAGAGAGAGAGAGACCAGGGAGTCAGTGTGAGAGAGAGAGAGAGAGACCAGGGAGTCAGTGTGTGAGAGAGAGAGAGAGAGACCAGGGAGTCAGTGTGTGTGAGAGAGAGAGAGAGAGAGAGACCAGGGAGTCAGTGAGAGAGAGAGAGAGAGAGAGACCAGGGAGTCAGTGTGTGAGAGAGAGAGACCAGGGAGTCAGCGTGAGAGAGAGAGAGAGAGAGAGACCAGGGAGTCAGTGAGAGAGAGAGAGAGAGAGAGACCAGGGAGTCAGTGTGAGAGAGAGAGAGACCAGGGGGTCAGTGTGAGAGAGAGAGAGAGAGAGAGACCAGGGAGTCAGTGTGTGAGAGAGAGAGAGAGAGACCAGAGAGTCAGTGTGAGAGAGAGAGAGAGACCAGGGAGTCAGTGTGAGAGAGAGAGAGAGAGAGACCAGGGAGTCAGTGTGAGAGAGAGAGAGAGAGAGAGACCAGGGAGTCAGTGTGAGAGAGAGAGAGAGAGACCAGGGAGTCAGTGTGTGAGAGAGAGAGACCAGGGAGTCAGTGTGAGAGAGAGAGAGAGAGAGAGAGACCAGGGAGTCAGTGTGTGAGAGAGACAGAGAGAGAGAGACCAGGGAGTCAGTGTGAGAGAGAGAGAGAGAGACCAGGGAGTCAGTGTGTGAGAGAGAGAGAGAGAGACCAGGGAGTCAGTGTGTGAGAGAGAGAGAGAGAGAGAGACCAGGGAGTCAGTGTGTGAGAGAGACAGAGAGAGAGAGACCAGGGAGTCAGTGTGTGAGAGAGAGAGAGAGAGAGAGAGACCAGGGAGTCAGTGTGTGAGAGTGAGAGAGAGAGAGAGAGACCAGGGAGTCAGCGTGAGAGAGAGAGAGAGAGAGAGAGAGACCAGGGAGTCAGTGAGAGAGAGAGAGAGAGAGAGACCAGGGAGTCAGTGTGAGAGAGAGAGAGACCAGGGGGTCAGTGTGAGAGAGAGAGAGAGAGAGAGACCAGGGAGTCAGTGTGAGAGAGAGAGAGACCAGGGAGTCAGTGTGTGAGAGAGAGAGAGAGAGACCAGAGAGTCAGTGTGAGAGAGAGAGAGAGAGACCAGGGAGTCAGTGAGAGAGAGAGAGAGAGAGAGAGACCAGGGAGTCAGTGTGAGAGAGAGAGAGAGAGAGACCAGGGAGTCAGTGTGAGAGAGAGAGAGAGAGAGAGACCAGGGAGTCAGTGTGAGAGAGAGAGAGAGAGAGACCAGGGAGTCAGTGTGTGAGAGAGAGAGAGAGAGAGACCAGGGAGTCAGTGTGTGAGAGAGAGAGAGAGAGAGAGAGAGACCAGGGAGTCAGTGTGAGAGAGAGAGAGAGAGAGACCAGGGAGTCAGTGTGTGAGAGAGAGAGAGAGAGAGACCAGGGAGTCAGTGTGTGAGAGAGAGAGAGAGAGAGACCAGGGAGTCAGTGTGTGAGAGAGAGAGAGAGAGAGACCAGGGAGTCAGTGCGTGTGTGAGAGAGAGAGAGAGAGAGACCAGGGAGTCAGTGTGAGAGAGAGAGAGAGAGAGACCAGGGAGTCAGTGTGTGAGAGAGAGAGAGAGAGACCAGGGAGTCAGTGTGTGAGAGAGAGAGAGAGAGAGACCAGGGAGTCAGTGTGAGAGAGAGAGAGAGAGAGACCAGGGAGTCAGTGTGTGAGAGAGAGAGAGAGAGACCAGGGAGTCAGTGTGTGAGAGAGAGAGAGAGAGACCAGGGAGTCAGTGTGTGAGAGAGAGAGAGAGAGAGACCAGGGGGTCAGTGTGTGAGAGAGAGAGAGAGAGAGAGAGAGACCAGGGAGTCAGTGTGTGAGAGAGAGAGAGAGAGACCAGGGAGTCAGTGTGTGAGAGAGAGAGAGAGAGAGAGAGAGACCAGGGAGTCAGTGAGAGAGAGAGAGAGAGAGAGACCAGGGAGTCAGTGTGTGAGAGAGAGAGAGAGAGAGAGAGAGACCAGGGAGTCAGTGAGAGAGAGAGAGAGACCAGGGAGTCAGTGAGAGAGAGAGAGAGAGAGAGACCAGGGAGTCAGTGTGAGAGAGAGAGAGAGAGAGAGAGACCAGGGAGTCACTGTGAGAGAGAGAGAGAGAGAGACCAGGGAGTCAGTGAGAGAGAGAGAGAGAGACCAGGGAGTCAGTGTGAGAGAGAGAGAGAGAGAGAGACCAGGGAGTCAGTGTGAGAGAGAGAGAGAGAGAGACCAGGGAGTCAGTGTGAGAGAGAGAGAGAGAGAGAGACCAGGGAGTCAGTGAGAGAGAGAGACCAGGGAGTCAGTGTGAGAGAGAGAGAGAGAGACCAGGGAGTCAGTGTGTGAGAGAGAGAGAGAGAGAGAGAGACCAGGGAGTCACTGAGAGAGAGAGAGAGAGAGAGACCAGGGAGTCAGTGAGAGAGAGAGAGAGAGAGAGACCAGGGAGTCAGTGAGAGAGAGAGTCAGTGAGAGAGAGAGAGAGAGAGAGACCAGGGAGTCAGTGTGAGAGAGAGAGAGAGACCAGGGAGTCAGTGAGAGAGAGAGAGAGAGAGAGACCAGGGAGTCAGTGAGAGAGAGAGAGAGAGAGAGACCAGGGAGTCAGTGAGAGAGAGAGAGAGAGAGAGACCAGGGAGTCAGTGAGAGAGAGAGAGAGAGAGAGAGACCAGGGAGTCAGTGAGAGAGAGAGAGAGAGAGAGACCAGGGAGTCAGTGTGTGAGAGAGAGAGAGAGAGAGAGAGACCAGGGAGTCACTGAGAGAGAGAGAGAGAGACCAGGGAGTCAGTGAGAGAGAGAGAGAGAGAGAGACCAGGGAGTCAGTGAGAGAGAGAGCGAGAGAGAGACCAGGGAGTCAGTGTGAGAGAGAGAGAGAGACCAGGGAGTCAGTGAGAGAGAGAGAGAGAGAGAGACCAGGGAGTCAGTGAGAGAGAGAGAGAGAGAGAGACCAGGGAGTCAGTGAGAGAGAGAGAGAGAGAGAGACCAGGGAGTCAGTGAGAGAGAGAGAGAGAGAGAGACCAGGGAGTCAGTGAGAGAGAGAGAGAGAGAGAGACCAGGGAGTCAGTGAGAGAGAGAGAGAGAGAGAGACCAGGGAGTCAGTGTGTGTGAGAGAGAGAGAGACCAGGGAGTCAGTGTGAGAGAGAGAGAGACCAGGGAGTCAGTGTGAGAGAGAGAGAGAGAGAGAGACCAGGGAGTCAGTGAGAGAGAGAGAGAGAGAGAGACCAGGGAGTCAGTGTGTGAGAGAGAGAGAGAGAGAGACCAGGGAGTCAGTGTGAGAGAGAGAGAGAGAGAGAGACCAGGGAGTCAGTGTGAGAGAGAGAGAGAGAGAGAGACCAGGGAGTCAGTGTGAGAGAGAGAGAGAGAGAGAGACCAGGGAGTCAGTGTGAGAGAGAGAGAGAGAGAGAGACCAGGGAGTCAGTGAGAGAGAGAGAGAGAGAGAGAGAGACCAGGGAGTCAGTGTGAGAGAGAGAGAGAGAGAGAGACCAGGGAGTCAGTGAGAGAGAGAGAGAGAGAGAGACCAGGGAGTCAGTGAGAGAGAGAGAGAGAGAGAGACCAGGGAGTCAGTGTGTGAGAGAGAGAGAGAGAGAGACCAGGGAGTCAGTGTGAGAGAGAGAGAGAGAGAGAGACCAGGGAGTCAGTGTGAGAGAGAGAGAGAGAGAGAGACCAGGGAGTCAGTGTGAGAGAGAGAGAGAGAGAGAGACCAGGGAGTCAGTGTGAGAGAGAGAGAGACCAGGGAGTCAGTGAGAGTGAGAGAGAGAGACCAGGGAGTCAGTGAGAGTGAGAGAGAGAGAGAGACCAGGGAGTCAGTGAGAGAGAGAGAGAGAGAGAGACCAGGGAGTCAGTGTGTGAGAGAGAGAGAGAGACCAGGGAGTCAGTGAGAGTGAGAGAGAGAGAGAGACCAGGGAGTCAGTGAGAGAGAGAGAGAGAGAGAGACCAGGGAGTCAGTGTGTGAGAGAGAGAGAGGGAGAATGTGAGAGAGTATGTGAGAGAAAGAAAGAGGCAGAGAGTGACCAGGGAGTCATCATATGAGAAAGGGAAAATCAGAGAGAGAGAGAGATAGAAAGTGAGAGTGGTGTTCAAACTAACCTGGCTGTGTGTTGGTTTGATGCGGTCTTGTGCTCCGTGGTAAATATAGACGGCCCCTTGGTGTGCGTCCTCCAAGGGTGCTCCAATGGCTACATCTGTCAGCCCATCCCCGTTGAGGTCCGTCACCTCGGCGATAGCTGTTCCAAACCGACCAAAGGCCTCGCCCCGAACTCCCAACAGAAAGCTGACCCGTCTCACGGTGCCCTGAATTGTGGTGTGGGGTTGGTGGGTTACAGAGGGATGGATGGAAGGTGGGGGTGACATTGGAGAGAGGTCAGAGGTGGAAATAAGTGGTAAGGTCATTCTTGATGTGCTCACACTTCACATCCCCTCTATGCCCACACCAACCTTCCCCATCCCATCCCAAACTCTTACCCCCCATCCACAACTCTTCATTTCCCTCCCCAACTCTTCCCGTCCCTCCCCAACTCTTCCCGTCCCTCCCCAACTCTTCCCGTCCCTCCCCAACTCTTCCCGTCCCTCCCCAACTCTTCCCGTCCCTCCCCAACTCTTCCCTTCCCTCCCCAACTCTTCCCGTCCCTCCCCAACTCTTCCCGTCCCTCCCCAACTCTTCCCGTCCCTCCCCAACTCTTCCCGTCCCTCCCCAACTCTTCCCGTCCCTCCCCAACTCTTCCCGTCCCTCCCCAACTCTTCCCGTCCCTCCCCAACTCTTCCCGTCCCTCCCCAACTCTTCCCGTCCCTCCCCAACTCTTCCCGTCCCTCCCCAACTCTTCCCGTCCCTTCCCAACTCTTCCCATCCCTTCCCAACTCTTCCCATCCCTCCCCAACTCTTTCCCTCCCTGCTGTGAGGCAGCAGTGCTAACCCGGGTCACTGGCGTTGTGAAGCAGCAGTGCTAACCCGGGTCCCTGCCGCTGTGAGACAGCAGTGCTAACCCGGGTCACTGGCGCTGTGAAGCAGCAGTGCTAACCCGGGTCCCTGGCGCTGTGAGACAGCAGTGCTAACCCGGGTCACTGGCGCTGTGAAGCAGCAGTGCTAACCCGGGTCCCTGGCGCTGTGAGACAGCAGTGCTAACCCGGGTCCCTGGCTCTGTGAGACAGCAGTGCTAACCCGGGTCCCTGGCACTGTGAGACAGCAGTGCTAACCCGGATCCCTGGCACCGTGAGACAGCAGTGCTAACCCCGGTCCCTGGCTCTGTGAGGCAGCAGTGCTAACCCGGGTCCCTGGCGCTGTGAGGCAGCAGTGCTAACCCGGGTCCCTGGCGCTGTGAGACAGCAGTGCTAACCCGGGTCCCTGGCACTGTGAGACAGCAGTGCTAACCCGGGTCCCTGGCGCTGTGAGACAGCAGTGCTAACCCGGGTCCCTGGCACTGTGAGACAGCAGTGCTAACCCGGGTCCCTGGTGCTGTGAGACAGCAGTGCTAACCCGGGTCCCTGGCGCTGTGAGGCAGCAGTGCTAACCCAGGTCCCTGGCACTGTGAGCCAGTAGTGCTAACCCGGGTCCCTGGCGCTGTGAGACAGCAGTGCTAACCCGGGTCCCTGGCGCTGTGAGACAGCAGTGCTAACCCGGCTCCCTGGCACTGTGAGACAGCAGTGCTAACCCGGGTCCCTGGCGCTGTGAGGCAGCAGTGCTGAGGTACCCTCAATAATGACGCTTAGAGATTAAACTGTAAAGAAGGCTTTATTAGACTAATAACTATACTACAGCTAGAGACGAGAGCTGACTGTTACACAGACCATGAGGCAGGCCTTTATGTATGGCTCACAGACGGGCGGTGCCAGAGGCGGAGTCCCCAGGGTTCCAAGCCCGGTCTTAAAGGGGACATCACCTTACATGATGATAAGGCAGTAACCATTCATCACATTCACCCCTGTTTAAAATAGAGTCCGGCGGGGGTGAAGTGCCATCATAGGTCCATCCGTCTCGGTGGCCGGATCGTCCTCCTCAATTCGGGCGGTGGTGCGACGGGCACGGACGTCCCGGTTGAGGGCACATCCGGGAGCACAGTGGTCGGAGCTTCGGTCCAGGTCGGGGCAGAGGAACTAGGCAGGGCCGGGGGTAGCGGTGCCGGCGCCAGCCGGGTGTGTAAAGGGGGGAGGGGTGCAAGGGGGTTGCGCATGGTAGGGGCTCACCAACGGGTGGTAGGGCCGGAAGGGGGGGTGTTATAGGGGGCATGTCGGGTCGGTGCGCAGCAGCATTGCGAGGCCTGTGGGCCTGAGAGCCTGACTTTTGGGCCGGCTGTTCTTTGTTTTTCTGGCCCCTGGGTCTGGCCAGGCAGACCCTCGCAAAGTGCCCTTTCTTCCCGCAGTCGCTGCAGATCGCGGAGCGGGCTGGGCAGCGTGGGTGTGGATGCTGGCCCTGCCCGCAGAAGTAGCATGGTGTGCCCCCATGGTGAGCAGGTCACCGCGTGGCGCAGGCCTGTAATCCGGGTGAGTCTGAGGAAGTGCGGGGGGGGCTGGCAGAGTCCGCGGGGTACGTACCCAAGTTATGTCGGGCCACCTCCAGCGAGGAGGCGAGCGTTAGCGTCTCCTGGAGGCCGTTTGCCCCGTTTTCGAGCAGCCGCTGCCGGATGTAGGTCGAGCGGACGCCGGACACGAAAGCGTCTCTGATATGCAGGTTCATATGGACTTCCCCTGTCACATCCTGATGGTCACAGTCCCTGGCAAGCGCGGTGAGTTTCTCAAAAACCCGTCGAGCGATTCCCCCGAGCGCTGCCGGCAGGTAGAGAGCAGGTGCCGGGCGTGCACCTCATTGACGGGTTTGACAAACCTCTTGCGGAGTAACTCGACCGCCTCATCATAAGTCGTTGCCTTTTCGAGCGTGGCGGAGATTCTGTGACTCACCCGGGCGTGGAGTAGACGCAGCTTGCGTGGCCCCAGGATGGGAGTCTCTGCGGAGTCCAGGTAGGCCTCGAAGCACCGCAGCCAGTATTTAAAAATTTCCTTTGCCTCCGGCGTTCGTGCTTCCAGATTGAGCTTCTCTGGTTTTAGGCCTGCGTCCATCCTGAATCTAGTTTAGTCTAATAAATTGAGGTACCCTCAATAATGACGTTTAGAGATTAAACTGTAAAGAAGCCTTTATTAGACTAATAACTATGCTACAGATTTGGACGAGAGCTGACTGCTATACAGACCATGAGGCAGGCCTTTATGTATGGCTCACAGATGGGCGGAGCCAGAGGCGGAGTCCCCAGGGTTCCAAGGCGGTCTTAAAGGGGACATCACCTTACATGATGATAAGGCAGTAACCATTCATCACAAGTGCTAACCCGGGTCCCTGGTGCAGTGAGGCAGCAGTGCTAACCCGGGTCCCTGGCACTGTGAGGCAGCAGTGCTAACCCGGTTCCCATAGCACAGTGAGGCAGCAGTGCTAACCCAGGTACATGGCTAGTAAGACAGCAGTGCTAACCCGGGTCCCTGGCGCTGTGAGGCAGCAGTGCTAACCCGGGTCCCTGGCGCTGTGAGGCAGCAGTGCTAACCTGGGTCCCTGGCACTGAGGCAGCAGTGCTAACCCGGTTCCCTGGCGCTGTGAGACAGCAGTGCTAACCCGGGTCCCTGGCGCTGTGAGACAGCAGTGCTAACCCGGGTCCCTGGCGCTGTGAGACAGCAGTGCTAACCCGGGTCCCTGCCGCTGTGAGGCAGCAGTGCCAACCAGGGTCCCTGGCGCTGTGAGGCAGCAGTGCTAACCCGGATCCCTGGCGCTGTGAGGCAGCAGTGCTAACTCGGGTCCCTGGCTCTGTGAGGCAGCAGTGCTAACTCGGGTCCCTGGCTCTGTGAGGCAGCAGAGCTAATCCGGGTCCCTGGCTCTGTGAGGCAGCAGAGCTAACCCGGGTCCCTGGCGCTGTGAGGCAGCAGTGCTAACCCGGGTCCCTGGCGTTGTGAGGCAGCAGTGCTAACCCGGGTCCATGGCGCTGAGGCAGCAGTGCTAACCGAGGTCCCTGGAGCTGTGGAGCAGCAGTGCTAACCCGGGTCCCTGGCTCTGTGAGACAGCAGTGCTGAGGTACCCTCAATAATGACGCTTAGAGATTAAACTGTAAAGAAGGCTTTATTAGACTAATAACTATGCTGGAGCTAGAGACGAGAGCTGACATTTACCCCCTGTTTAAAAAGGAGTCCGGCGGGGGTGAAGTGCCATCATAGGTCCATCCGTCTCGGTGGCCGGATCGTCCTCCTCGACGTCCTCAATTCGGGCGGTGGTGCGACGGGCACGGACGTCCCGGTTGAGGGCACATCCGGGAGCACAGTGAACTAGGCAGGGCCGGGGGTAGCGGTGCCAGCGCCGGCCGGGTGTGTAAAGGGGGAGGGGCGCAAGGGGGGGGCGCATGGTAGGGGCACACCAACGGGTGGTAGGGCCGGAAGGGGGTGTGTTATAGAGGTCGGGTCGGTGCGCAGCATCAGTGTGAGGCCTGCGGGCCCGAGAGCCTGATTTTCGGGCCGGCTGTTCTTTGTTTTTCTGGCCCCTGGGTCTGGCCAGGCAGACCCTCGCAAAGTGCCGTTCCCGCAATCGCTGCAGATCGCGGAGCGGGCTGGGCAGCGTGGGCTGGGTGCTGGAGTGGGTGCCCGCAGAAGTAGCATGGTGTGCCCCCATGGTGAGCAGGTCTCCGCGTGGCGCAGGCCTGTAATACGGCTGAGTCTGAGGAAGTCCGGGGGGGGGCTGGCAGAGTCCGCGGGGTACGTACCCAAGTTATGTCGGGCCACCGCCAGCGAGGAGGCGAGCGTTAGCGTCTCCTGGAGGCCGTTTGCCCCGTTTTCGAGCAGCCGCTGCCGGATGTAGGTCGAGCGGACGCCGGACACGAAAGCGTCCCTGATGTGCAGGTTCATATGGACTTCCCCTGTCACATCCTGATGGTCACAGTCCCTGGCAAGCGCGGTGAGTTTTTCAACAAACTCGTCGAGCGATTCCCCCGAGCGCTGCCGGCAGGTAGAGAGCAGATGCCGGGCGTGCACCTCATTGACGGGTTTGACAAACCGCTTGCGGAGTAACTCGACCGCCTCATCATAAGTCGTCGCCTTTTCGAGCGTGGCGGAGATTCTGTGACTCACCCGGGCGTGGAGTAGACGCAGCTTGCGTGGCCCCAGGATGGGAGTCTCTGAGGAGTCCAGGTAGGCCTCGAAGCACCGCAGCCAATATTAAAAAATTTCCTTCGCCTCCGGCGTTCGTTCTTCCAGATTGAGCGTCTCTGGTTTTAGGCCCTTGAGGCAGCCCTTTATGTATGGCTCACAGATGGGCGGAGCCAGAGGCGGAGTCCCCAGGGTTCCAAGGCGGTCTTAAAGGGGACATCACCTTACATGATGATAAGGCAGTAACCATTCATCACAAGTGCTAACCCGGGTCCCTGGTGCAGTGAGGCAGCAGTGCTAACCCGGGTCCCTGGCACTGTGAGGCAGCAGTGCTAACCCGGTTCCCAAAGCACAGTGAGGCAGCAGTGCTAACCCAGGTACATGGCAAGTGAGACAGCAGTGCTAACCCGGGTCTCTTGTACTGTGAGACAGCAGTGCTAATCCGGGTCCCTGGCGCTGTGAAGCAGCAGTGCTAACCCGGGTCCCTGGCGCTGTGAGACAGCAGTGCTAACCCGGGTCCCTGGCGCTGTGAGGCAGCAGTGCTAACACGGGGCCCTGGTGCTGTGAGGCAGCAGTGCTAACCCGGGTCCCTGGCGCTGTGAGGCAGCAGTGCTAACCCGGGTCCCTGGCGCTGTGAGGCAGCAGTGCTAACCCGGGTCCCTGGCGCTGTGAGGCAGCAGTGTTAACTCGGGTCCCTGGCTCTGTGAGACAGCAGTGCTAACCCGGGTCCCTGGCTCTGTGAGGCAGCAGTGCTAACCCGGGTCCCTGGCTCTGTGAGACAGCAGCGTTAACCCGGGTCCCTGGCTCTGTGAGGCAGCAGTGCTAACCCGGGTCCCTGGCTCTGTGAGACAGCAGCGTTAACCCGGGTCCCTGGCTCTGTGAGGCAGCAGTGCTAACCCGGGTCCCTGACTGTGAGGCAGCAGTGCTAACCCGGGTCCCTGGCACTGTGAGGCAGCAGTGCTAAACCGGGTCCCTGACTGTGAGGCAGTGCTAACCCGGGTCCCTGACTGTGAGACAGCAGTGCTAACCTGGGTACCTGGCACTGTGAGACAGCAGTGCTAAACCGGGTCCCTGGCACTGTGAGGCAGCAGTGCTAAACCGGGTCCCTGGCGCTGTGAGGCAGCAGTGCTAACCCGGGTCCCTGGCACTGTGAGGCAGCAGTGCTAAACCGGGTCCCTGACTGTGAGGCAGCAGTGCTAACCCAGGTCCCTGACTCTGAGGCAGCAGTGCTAACCTGGGTCCCTGACACTGTGAGGCAGCAGTGCTAACCCGGGTCCCTGGCACTGTGAGGCAGCAGTGCTAAACCGGGTCGCTGGCGCTGTGAGACAGCAGTGCTAAACCGGGTCCCTGGCACTGTGAGACAGCAGTGCTAACCTGGGTCCCTGGCACTGTGAGGCAGCAGTGCTAAACCGGGTCCCTGGCACTGTGAGGCAGCAGTGCTAACCCGTGTCTCTGGCACTGTGAGGCAGCAGTGCTAACCCGTGTCTCTGGCACTGTGAGGCAGCAGTGCTAACCCGGGTCCCTGGCGCTGTGAGGCAGCAGTGCTAAACCGGGTCCCTGGCGCTGTGAGGCAGCAGTGCTAAACCGGGTCCCTGGCACTGTGAGACAGCAGTGCTAACCTGGGTCCCTGGCACTGTGAGGCAGCAGTGCTAAACCGGGTCCCTGGCACTGTGAGGCAGCAGTGCTAACCCGTGTCTCTGGCACTGTGAGGCAGCAGTGCTAACCCTGGTCACTGACTGTGAGGCAGCAGTGCTAACCCGGGTCCCTGGCGCTGTGAGGTAGCAGTTCTAACCCGGGTCCCTGGCTGTGAGGCAGCAGTGCTAACCCGGGTCCCTGGCGCTGTGAGGCAGCAGTGCTAACCCGGGTCACTGACTGTGAGGCTGCAGTGCTAAACCGGGTCCCTGGCGCTGTGAGGCAGCAGTGCTAAACCGGGTCCCTGGCACTGTGAGACAGCAGTGCTAACCTGGGTCCCTGGCACTGTGAGGCAGCAGTGCTAAACCGGGTCCCTGGCACTGTGAGGCAGCAGTGCTAACCCGTGTCTCTGGCACTGTGAGGCAGCAGTGCTAACCCTGGTCACTGACTGTGAGGCAGCAGTGCTAACCCGGGTCCCTGGCGCTGTGAGGTAGCAGTTCTAACCCGGGTCCCTGGCTGTGAGGCAGCAGTGCTAACCCGGGTCCCTGGCGCTGTGAGGCAGCAGTGCTAACCCGGGTCACTGACTGTGAGGCTGCAGTGCTAACCCGGGTCCCTGGCGCTGTGAGGCAGCAGTGCTAACCCGGGTCCCTGACTGTGAGGCAGCAGTGCTAACCCGGGTCACTGGCGCTGTGAGACAGCAGTGCTAACCCGGGTCCCTGGCACTGTGAGGCAGCAGTGCTAACCCGGGCCCCTGGTGCTGTGAGGCAGCAGTGCTAACCCGGGTCCCTGGCGCTGTGAGACAGCAGTGCTAAGCCGGGTCCCTGGCGCTGTGAGGCAGCAGTGCTAACCTGGGTCCCTGGCGCTGTGAAGCAGCAGTGCTAACCCAGGTCCCTGACTCTGAGGCAGCAGTGCTAACCCGGGTCCCTGACTGTGGCTCTCACTGTCCACCCTATCTAATCCTCTGATCATCTTGTATGCCTCAATTAAGTCACCTCTTAACCTTCTTCTCTCTAATGAAAACAGCCTCAAGTCCCTCAGCCTTCCCTCATAAGATCTTCCCTCTATGCCAGGCAACATTCTGGTAAATCTCCTCTGCACCCTTTCCAATGCTTCCACATCCTTCCTATAATGCGGCAACCAGAATTGCACGCAGTACTCCAAATGCGGCCGCACCAGAGTTTTGTACAGCTGCAACGTGACGACATGGCTCCAAAACGCAATCCTGATGTGTTGGGTGTTCTGGATCACATACAGGTCACCAACACTTGAAATAGTGCAACACTATTTTATTGAATCATTAACTGTTTAAACATACTCAGACTGTGGGTTAATACGATACTAGCTTTAACTAAAGACCTTTGCCTTGTCCTAACCAGTCGATGCACTCAGCACATGGTGAATGTCTGTGTTGCAGGCTGTGAGCTCTGTCCTCCTAGCTAGCTGCTACTCGAATGAGCGGGAACTCTGATGCCCCCTGTCTTTATAGTGCGTGTGCTCTCACTGGTGATTGTTGTGTGTGTTGATTGGTCCCACTGTGTGTCCATCAGTGTGTGTCTGCACCATGATATACTGGTGTATATTATGACAATTCCCTCTACCAATAAAAGCTAACACACTGTACGCCTACTTAACAACCCTCTCAACCTGGGTGGCAACTTTCAGGGATCTATGTTCATGGACACCGAGATCTCTCTGCTCATCCACACTGCGAAGAATCTTACCATTAGCCCAGTACTCTTTTTTCCTGTTATTCCTTCCAAAATGAATCACCTCACACTTTTCTGCATTAAACTCCATTTGCCACCTCTCAGCCCAGCGCTGCAGCTTATCTATGTCCCTCTGTGACTTGTAACATCCTTCCGCACTGTCCACAACTCCACCGACTTTAGTGTCATCTGCAAATTTACTCACCCATCCTTCCACGCCCTCCTCCAGGTCATTTATAAAAATGATAAACAGCAGTGGCCCCAAAACAGATCCTTGTGGTACACCACTAGTAACTGGACTCCAGTCTGAACATTTCCCATCAACCACCACCCTTTGTCTTCTTCCAGCTCGCCAATTTCTGATCCAAACTGCTAAACCACCCTGAATCCCATGCCTCCGTATTTTCTGCAGTAGCCTACCACGGGGAACCTTATCAAACGCTTTACTGAAATCCATATACACCACATCAACTGCTTTACCCTCATCCACCTGTTTGGTCACCTTCTCAAAGAACTCAATAAGGTTTGTGAGGCACGACCTGCCCTTCACAAAACCCTGTTGACTATCTCTAATCAAGTTATTCCTTTCCAGATGATTATACATCCTATCTCTTATAAACCGTTCCAAGACCTTGCTCACTGGTCTATAGTTACCGGGGTTGTCTCTACTCCCCTTCTTGAACAAGGTGACAACATTTGCTATCCTCCAGTCTTCTGGCACTATTCCTGTAGACAAAGATGACTTAAAGATCAAAGCCAAAGGCTCAGCAATCTCCTCCCTAGCTTCCCAGAGAATCCTAGGATAAATCCCATCCGGCCCAGGGGACTTATCTATTTTCACACTTTCCAGAATTGCTAACACCTCCTCCTTATGAACCTCAAGCCCTTCTAGTCTATTAGCCTGAATCTCAGTATTCTCCTCGACAACATTGTCTTTTTCCTGTGTGAATACTGACGAAAAATATTAATTTAGCACCTCTCCTATCGGACTCCACGCACAACTTCCCACTACTGTCCTTGACTGGCCCTACTCTTACCCTAGTCATTCTTTTATTCCTAACATATCTATAGAAAGCTTAACTCTCGAGCGCCCTAACTGAACCTTCATGTCCCATCTTTACATAAGCCTCCTTCTTCCTCTTGACAAGTGTTTCGACTGCTTTAGTAAACCACGGTTCCCTTGCTTGACCACTTCCTCCCTGCCTGACAGGTACATACTTATTAAGGACATGCAGTAGCTGTACCTTGAACAAGCTCCACATTTCCATTGTGCCCATCCCCTGCAGTTTTCCTCGCCATCCGATGCATCCTAAGTCTTGCCTCATCGCATCATAATTGCCTTTCCCCCAGATATAACTCTTGCCCTGCAGTACATACCTATCCCGTTCCATCACTAAAGTAAACGTAATCGAATTGTGGTCACTATCACCAAAGTGCTCACCTACCTACAAATTTAACACCTGTCCTGGTTCATTACCCAGTACCAAATCCATTATGGCCTTGCCTCTCGTTGGCCTATCTACATACTGTGTCAGGAAACCCTCCTGCACACATTGGACAAAAATGGACCCATCTAAAGTACTCGAACTATAGCGTTTCCAGTCAATATTTGGAAAGTTAAAGTCCCCAATAACAATTACCCTGTAGTTGTACAAGGAGGACATTTGGCCCATCGAGTCTGCACCGACCCACTTAAGCCCTCACTTCCACCCTATCCCTGTAACCCAATAACCCATCCTCACCTTTTTTGGTCACTAAGGGCAATTTAGCATGGCCAGTCCACCTAATCTGCACGTCTTTGGACTGTGGGAGGAAACCGGAGCACCGGGGGGAAACCCACGCACACACGAGGAGGACGTGCAGACTCCGCACAGACAGTGACCCAGCGGGGAATCGAACCTGGGACCCTGGAGCTGTGAAGCCACAGTGCTATCCACAATGCTACCGTGCTGCCCTGGGCTGTTGCGTGATATCTCAAGGAGCGCGAGTCAGGCAGAAGGTGATACCGAACCACAGAAGCAGATGTTGGGGAGAGCTGACCGAATATTCTGTTTTCGGGTGCACCTCCAGATGTGGGGAGAGATTTAGGGAAGGAATTCTGGAGCTTAGGGGCGGTCCCCACACAGCTGAAGGCACGGCCGCCAATGCTGGAGCAACGGGAGTGGGGAGAGGGGCTGGGTCGGAGTGAGGTGTGAAGAGGGTGGGTGAGGGGATGGGTTGTTTCAGGGTTAAGCGAGGGGGCACTTTCTGCTTCCGATCAACAAGTTCCTCCCTCCCCCCATATCCCCTGTTAGCAATGGGTGCAGCGTCAATTAGTCAACCTCCTTCCTCAGCACCCTGTCTCCAACAACACGGCCACATTCGAGTACATATCCGGGGCTCGCCACCTGCTCCCTCAAAAAGAGACTCACCCTGCTCTCCATTCTGTAAACATAGACAATCCCGCCATTCTGTTGGCTGTGGTACATCGGAGCAGCAACCAGCAACAGGTCCGTCTGGCCATCCCTGTCCAGGTCCACTGGGCACAGCTCCGATCCAAAATAGGAGCCGATCTGCCGGACAGAAGCAGAAACATTTCCTGGTCAGAGGCCTGCCAACGGAGAGCTGAAATCGCCGGGGAGGCCGGCTTCCCCGAGATCGCGCCGCCATTTTGCTATCTCTAATTGAAATTGTGGGTCGCCCATCCCATCCAATGGCAATGCCACTCCCTGCAGACATGGGCATTGCCCCCCACTGCAAGTGAGGACACCTTTCAGACCCGTCCACCCCTCTTTTTACCCAACCCTTTAAGGACCGTCCCCAACCTTTATTAGGCTCCTTCATAGCCTCCCTTCATCCCACCGGTCTTCACACGCCACCTCACCTGCCCTTTCGAGGGCATGGGCCTCCCAAGCCCCAATCCTTGGCAGTGCCAACATGGAAACTGGGAGTGTGGCACTGGAAATGCCCCTGCCAACCTGGCAATGGCTTTGCCAATCTGGCACCCTGGCAGTGCCCCGCCAACCTGGTAATGCCAACCGGGCCCCCTGGCAATGACCTTGCCGACCTGGTAATGCCAACTGGACACCATCACAGTGCCAGGGTGTCACTGCTATGATGCCTATGTGGCAGTGCCAAGGTGTCTGGGTGCCACCTGCCCAATGCCCAATCAACGGGGGTCTCCAATAGCCTGGGAGACACGCCGAGCTGCCGTCACGACTGGGCTGCACCTGTCTCCAGGCGCGTGTCAGCCAGGTGCGGCTGGTGAATCTGTGCTAATCTGGATCACGCCCAGTGAGAGTGAGATCCCGATCGGGACATCTCACAAGATTCTTGCGCATTGCAAACCTGGCGCGAGGTCTCCCGTCAGATTCTACAGCCTCATCCCCACACCAGAACGGGCGCAAAGAGGCCATTGAATTATAATCTCAACATTCATTCCATCTCAAACCTGTTCTCCATTAACTTGGTCACTGAGAGCTCTGCGGGTGCCTGTGGAGAAAATGAATACGTGTCCCTTATGGCCATAGCGGGGTGCACCCGTGACGTAAAAACGCTGGTTGTCTTTCCTGGCCTCCTTCACTGTGTAGCCTGACAGACAGAAAAAAAGGTTATTACTGATTGTCGCTAACGCAAGAACCGCCCAGAGTGCCAACTATGCTTCTGGTCACACGGGAGGGACTGCAGACCATAAATCCAGGGAGCCTATCAGAGGGTCAGTGCTGAGGGAGCGCCGCACTGTCAGAGCGTCAGTGCTGAGAGAGTACTGCACTGTAGGAGGGTCAGTACTGAGGGAGCAGCGCACTGCCGGAGGGTCAGTTAGGAGAGAGTACTGCACTGTAGGAGGGTCAGTACTGAGGGAGCAGCGCACTGTCGGAGGGTTAGTGCTGAGGGAGTGCCGCACTGTAGGAGGGTCAGTACTGAGGGAGCGCCGCACTGTCAGAGGGTCAGTGCTGAGGGAGCGCCGCACTGTCAGAGAGTCAGTGCTGAGGGAGTGCCGCACTGTCAGAGGGCCAGTACTGAGAGAGTGCCGCACTGTCAGAGGGTCAGTACTGAGGGAGTGTCGCACTGTCAGAGGGTCAGTACTGAGGGAGTGCCGCAATGTCAGAGGGTCAGTACTGAGGGAGCGCCGCACTGTCAGAGGGTAAGTACTGAGGGAGTGCCACACTGTCAGAGGGTCAGGGCTGACGGAGCGCCGCACTGTCGGAGGGTCAGTACTGAGAGAGCGCTGCACTGTCAGAGGGTCAGTACTGAGGGAGTGCCGCACTGTCAGAGGGTCAGTACTGAGGGAGTGCCGCACTGTCAGAGGGTCAGAGCTGACGGATCGCCGCACTGTCAGAGGGTCAGTACTGAGGGAGTACCGCACTGTCGGAGGGTCAGTACTGAGGGAGCGCCGCACTGTCAGAGAGTCAATACTGAGGGAGTGCCGCACTGTCAGAGGGTCAGTAATGAGGGAGTACCGCACTGTCGGAGGGTCAGTACTGAGGGAGCGCCGCACTGTCGGAGGGTCAGTACTGAGGGAGCGACGCACTGTCGGAGGGTCAATACTGAGGGAGCGCCGCACTGTCGGAGGGTCAGTACTGAGGGAGCAACGCACTGTCGGAAGGTCAGTACTGAGGGAGCGCCGCAATGTCAGAGGGTCAGTACTGAGGGAGCGCCGCAATGTCAGAGGGTCAGTACTGAGGGAGTGCCGCACTGTCGGAGGGTCAGTGCTGTCGGAGCTCCGCCCTGTCGGAGGGTCAGTGCTGAGGGAGCGTCGCACGGTCGGAGGGTCAGTACTGAGGGAGTGCTGCACTGTCAGAGGGTCAGTACTGAGGGAGCATCGCCCTGTCAGAGAGTCAGTACTGAGGGAGCGGCGTACTGTCGGAGGGTCAGTACTGAGGGAGCTCCGCACTGTCGGAGGGTCAGTACTGAGGGAGCGACGCACGGTCAGAGGGTCAGTAATGAGGGAGCTCCGCACTGTTGGAGGGTCAGTACTGAGGGAGTATTGTAGAGTCTGGAGGAGATTACAGCGAGAGGGAGGTTTGTAGCGGCTGGAGGAGGTTACAGTGATAGGGAAGGGTTGTAGGGATTGGAGGAGGTTACAGTAATAGGGATGGGATGTAGGGATTGGAGGAGGTTACAGTGATAGGGATGGGCTGTAGGGATTGGAGGAGGTTACAGTGATAGGGATGGGTTGTAGAGATTGGAGGAGGTTACAGTGATAGGGATGGGTGTAGGGATTGGATGAGGTTACAGTGATAGGGATGGGCTGTAGGGATTGGAGGTGGTTACAGTGATAGGGATGGGTTGTAGAGATTGGAGGAGATTACAGTGATAGGGATGTTTGTAGCGGCTGGAGGAGGCTACAGAGATAGGGATGGGTTGTAGGGATTGGAGGAGGTTACAGTGATAGGGATGGGTTGTAGGGATTGGAGGAGATTACAGTGATAGGGATGTTTGTAGCGGCTGGAGGAGGCTACAGAGATAGGGATGGGTTGTAGAGATTGGAGGAGGTTACAGTGATAGGGATGGGTTGTAGGGATTGGAGGAGGTTACAGCGATAGGGATGGGTTGTAGAGATTGGGGGAGGTTACAGTGATAGGGATGGGTTGTAGGGATTGGAGGAGGTTACAGCGATAGGGATGGGTTGTAGAGATTGGAGGAGGTTACAGTGATAGGGATGGGTTGTAGGGATTGGAGGAGGTTACAGAGATCGGGATGGGTTGTAGAGATTGGAGGAGGTTACAGTGATAGGGAGGTTTGTAGCAGCTGGAGGAGGTTACA
The DNA here is from genome assembly GCF_047496885.1 of Scyliorhinus torazame. Taxonomy (NCBI): domain Eukaryota; kingdom Metazoa; phylum Chordata; class Chondrichthyes; order Carcharhiniformes; family Scyliorhinidae; genus Scyliorhinus; species Scyliorhinus torazame. The sequence goes on along the minus strand of NC_092725.1, from coordinate 23,726,533 downwards.
GTGATAGGGATGGGTTGTAGAGATTGGGGGAGGTTACAGTGATAGGGATGGGTTGTAGGGATTGGAGGAGGTTACAGTGATAGGGATGGGTTGTAGCGATTGGAGGAGGTTACAGTGATAGGGATGGGTTGTAGAGATTGGGGGAGGTTACAGTAATAGGGATGGGTTGTAGGGATTGGAGGTGGTTACAGTGATAGGGATGGGCTGTAGGGGCTGTAGGAGGTTACAGTGATAGGGATGGGTTGTAGGGATTGGAGGAGGTTACAGTGATAGGGATGGGCTGTAGGAATTGGAGGAGGTTACAGTGATAGGGATGGGCTGTAGGAGGTTACAGTAATAAGGATGGGCTGTAGGGATTGGAGGAGGCTACAGTGATAGGGATGGGTTGTAGGGATTGGAGGAGGTTACAGTAATAAGGATGGGCTGTAGGGATTGGAGGAGGCTACAGTGATAGGGATGGGTTGTAGAGATTGGAGGAGGTTACAGTGATAGGGATGGGTTGTAGGGATTGGAGGAGGTTACAGAGATGGGGATGGGTTGTAGAGATTGGAGGAGATTACAGTGATAGGGATGTTTGTAGCGGCTGGAGGAGGCTACAGTGATAGGGATGGGTTGTAGCGATTGGAGGAGGTTACAGTGATAGGGATGGGCTGTAGGAGGTTACAGTAATAAGGATGGGCTGTAGGGATTGGAGGAGGCTACAGTGATAGGGATGGGTTGTAGGGATTGGAGGAGGTTACAGCGATAGGGATGGGCTGTAGGGATTGGAGGAGGTTACAGTGATAGGGATGGGTTGTAGAGATTGGAGGAGGTTACAGTGATAGGGATGGGTTGTAGGGATTGGAGGAGGTTACAGTAATAAGGATGGGCTGTAGGGATTGGAGGAGGCTACAGTGATAGGGATGGGTTGTAGGGATTGGAGGAGGTTACAGTGATAGGGATGGGCTGTAGGGATTGGAGGAGGTTACAGTGATAGGGATGGGTTGTAGAGATTGGAGGAGGTTACAGTGATAGGGATGGGTTGTAGGGATTGGAGGAGGTTACAGCGATAGGGATGGGTTGTAGCGATTGGAGGAGGTTACAGTAATAGGGATGGGTTGTAAGGATTGGAGGAGGTTACAGTGATAGGGAGGTTTGTAGCGGCTGGAGGAGGTTACAGTAATAGGGATGGGTTGTAGCGATTGGAGGAGGTTACAGTGATAGGGATGGGCTGTAGGGATTGGAGGAGGTTACAGTAATAGGGAGGTTTGTAGCGGCTGGAGGAGGTTACAGTAATAGGGATGGGTTGTAGAGATTGGAGGAGGTTACAGTGATAGAGATGGGTTGTAGAGATTGGAGGAGGTTACAGTGATAGGGATGGGTTGTAGGGATTGGAGGAGGTTACAGTGATAGGGATGGGTTGTAGAGATTGGAGGAGGTTACAGTGATAGGGATGGGTGTAGGGATTGGAGGAGGTTACAGTAATAAGGATGGGTTGTAGAGATTGGAGGAGGTTACAGTGATAGGGATGGGTTGTAGAGATTGGAGGAGGTTACAGTGATAGGGATGGGTTGTAGAGATTGGAGGAGGTTACAGTGATAGGGATGGGTGTAGGGATTGGAGGAGGTTACAGTGATAGGGATGGGTTGTAGGGATTGGAGGAGGTTACAGTGATAGGGATGGGTTGTAGGGATTGGAGGAGGTTACAGTGATAGGGATGGGCTGTAGGAATTGGAGGAGGTTACAGTGATAGGGATGGGCTGTAGGAATTGGAGGAGGTTACAGTGATAGGGATGGGTTGTAGAGATTGGAGGAGGTTACAGTGATAGGGATGGGCTGTAGGAATTGGAGGAGGTTACAGTGATAGGGATGGGCTGTAGGGATTGGAGGAGGTTACAGTGATAGGGATGGGTTGTAGAGATTGGAGGAGGTTACAGTGATAGGGATGGGTTGTAGGGATTGGAGGAGGTTACAGTGATAGGGATGGGCTGTAGGAATTGGAGGAGGTTACAGTGATAGGGATGGGCTGTAGGAATTGGAGGAGGTTACAGTGATAGGGATGGGTTGTAGGGATTGGAGGAGGTTACAGTGATAGGGATGGGTTGTAGGGATTGGAGGAGGTTACAGTGATAGGGATGGGTTGTAGAGATTGGAGGAGGTTACAGTGATAGGGATGGGCTGTAGGGATTGGAGGAGGTTACAGTGATAGGGATGGGCTGTAGGGATTGGAGGAGGTTACAGTGATAGGGATGGGTTGTAGAGATTGGAGGAGGTTACAGTGATAGGGATGGGTTGTAGGGATTGGAGGAGGTTACAGTGATAGGGATGGGCTGTAGGAATTGGAGGAGGTTACAGTGATAGGGATGGGTTGTAGGGATTGGAGGAGGTTACAGTGATAGGGATGGGTTGTAGGGATTGGAGGAGGTTACAGTGATAGGGATGGGTTGTAGAGATTGGAGGAGGTTACAGTGATAGGGATGGGCTGTAGGGATTGGAGGAGGTTACAGTGATAGGGATGGGTTGTAGGGATTGGAGGAGGTTACAGTGATAGGGATGGGTTGTAGAGATTGGAGGAGGTTACAGTGATAGGGATGGGTTGTAGGGATTGGAGGAGGTTACAGTGATAGGGATGGGTTGTAGCGATTGGAGGAGGTTACAGTGATAGGGATGGGTTGTAGAGATTGGAGGAGGTTACAGTGATAGGGATGGGCTGTAGGGATTGGAGGAGGTTACAGTGATAGGGATGGGTTGTAGAGATTGGAGGAGGTTACAGTGATAGGGATGGGCTGTAGGGATTGGAGGAGGTTACAGTAATAGGGATGGGATGTAGGGATTGGAGGAGGTTACAGTGATAGGGATGGGTTGTAGGGATTGGAGGAGGTTACAGTGATAGGGATGGGTTGTAGAGATTGGAGGAGGTTACAGTGATAGGGATGGGTTGTAGAGATTGGAGGAGGTTACAGTGATAGGGATGGGTTGTAGGGATTGGAGGAGGTTACAGTGATAGGGATGGGCTGTAGGAGGTTACAGTAATAAGGATGGGCTGTAGGGATTGGAGGAGGCTACAGTGATAGGGATGAGTTGTAGGGATTGGAGGAGGTTACAGTGATAGGGATGGGTTGTAGGGATTGGAGGAGGTTACAGTGATAGGGAGGTTTGTAGCGGCTGGAGGAGGTTACAGTAATAGGGATGGGTTGTAGCGATTGGAGGAGGTTACAGTGATAGGGATGGGCTGTAGGGATTGGAGGAGGTTACAGTAATAGGGAGGTTTGTAGCGGCTGGAGGAGGTTACAGTAATAGGGATGGGTTGTAGAGATTGGAGGAGGTTACAGTGATAGGGATGGGTTGTAGGGATTGGAGGAGGTTACAGTGATAGGGATGGGTTGTAGCGATTGGAGGAGGTTACAGTGATAGGGATGGGTTGGAGAGATTGGAGGAGGTTACAGTGATAGGGATGGGTTGTAGGGATTGGAGGAGGTTACAGTGATAGGGATGGGCTGTAGGAGGTTACAGTAATAAGGATGGGCTGTAGGGATTGGAGGAGGCTACAGTGATAGGGATGAGTTGTAGGGATTGGAGGAGGTTACAGTGATAGGGATGGGTTGTAGGGATTGGAGGAGGTTACAGTGATAGGGAGGTTTGTAGCGGCTGGAGGAGGTTACAGTAATAGGGATGGGTTGTAGCGATTGGAGGAGGTTACAGTGATAGGGATGGGCTGTAGGGATTGGAGGAGGTTACAGTAATAGGGAGGTTTGTAGCGGCTGGAGGAGGTTACAGTAATAGGGATGGGTTGTAGAGATTGGAGGAGGTTACAGTGATAGGGATGGGTTGTAGCGATTGGAGGAGGTTACAGTGATAGGGATGGGTTGTAGCGATTGGAGGAGGTTACAGTGATAGGGATGGGTTGTAGAGATTGGAGGAGGTTACAGTGATAGGGATGGGTTGTAGGGATTGGAGGAGGTTACAGTGATAGGGATGGGTGTAGGGATTGGAGGAGGTTACAGTGATAGGGATGGGTTGTAGGGATTGGAGGAGGTTACAGAGATGGGGATGGGTTGTAGAGATTGGAGGAGGTTACAGTGATAGGGATGGGTTGTAGGGATTGGAGGAGGTTACAGTGATAGGGATGGGTTGTAGAGATTGGAGGAGGTTACAGTGATAGGGATGGGTTGTAGGGATTGGAGGAGGTTACAGTGATAGGGATGGGCTGTAGAGATTGGAGGAGGTTACAGTGATAGGGATGGGTTGTAGGGATTGGAGGAGGTTACAGTGATAGGGAGGGAGAGCAATGCCGTAGAGGGCGATGTGGAGGTGGAAATATACCCTCTGGGTGCTGAGGGTGGACACAAGGTCCAAAACACAACACGGAGACATTGTGAAGAGACTAGTTCAGCCTCGGGACCATTGCCAGGGAGATTGGCTGGCTAGGGATCCCGGATTTGGGCGGGGGAAATAGCCCTTCCCCAAAACTTTCTTGGAGTATGTTTCAGCTTATCTCCAGGTATCAAAATTATGTCCCCCATCTGCAGTGCCCCGAAGCAATGTATCGCGAGGACCAACTATCCCAAGGACTGGTGTTATCACCCGGTGTATTCTTACCCAGATAGGCATTCTTCACATCGGGGTTCATGGTTGCTGTCAGGTTGATGAACTTTCTGACTCCTGCCTTGTATTCGACCAAACCCCCCGACCAATCGTACGCACCGACAGCTCCCAGGAGGAACGCCTCCTACAATATAAATAGCAAACCAAAAATGAGCTTCCGATCCCAGGGGGAATGAACATTAACTCACAGAGATACCTGCTCAAACCTTTCCTCATCGACAAACATCCCAGCAATCAGCCCAGTCAACCTTGTTGGTACTGCCTCCAATGCAGATGTCAAAAGAGACTGTCATAATATACACCAGTATATTGTAGTGCAGACACACACACTCACACTGATGGACACGCAGTGGGACCAATCAGCATGTAGCACCATCGATCACACACGAGGCGAGACGTAAAGAACTTCAATCGAGGCTTTATTGAGCAGACTTGTTCAGACACGTTCCCCAGCAGCTCAGTCACAGAATGCAGCTGCGGGGATTAAACCCAGGTTCTTATACCCCGCCTATCTGGGTGGAGCCCAGTAGGTGGAGGATCCAATCGGGATCCAGCATCTGTCCTCCAATAGCTGCTCGGCATTCCTGGTGTACCGTATTACCCCTAATACATACCACCACATTCTCCCCTTGTTAAAAAAGAACCCTGCTGGGTGGTGGGTGGTGGGTGGTCGGGGTTTACAGGGTCGGTGCCTTAACCATTGAACTATATACAACCATGCCGCTTTTACTGGGCCACCGAATTATTCACATTTTACCCGATTTGCAGCGTTAACTATTTACAACAATGCCGCTTTGCTGGGCCACTGAATTATATACATTTTGAGTCGTTTCGATGAGTCGAGATGGTGCTCTGGTCGCCCTTTCCGATCGTCTCAGCCCGGGTGGCGGTGGTGGTGCTGGCTCGGGTCCGGTCGACTCTGGGAGCATCGCGCTGTCCCTCTCTGTTTCCTTACTCCTGGACGGGCCTGGGAGGAGAACCGATCCCCCCGGGAAGGGGGTGGCTGTGGGGTGCACCGGCGGGAGTGAGGGGGAGGTGATTTGTGTTGGGTGGGGGGGGGGGAGCTCCGGCGGGCGCCAGGTCCCGCAGAGAGACCGTGTCCTGTCGGCCGTCTGGGTACGCCACGTAGGCGTACTGCGGGTTGGCGTGGAGTAGATGTACCTTTTCCACCAGCGGGTCTGATTTGTGTACCCGCACATGTTTCCGGAGCAGGATGGGTCCCGGGGCCGCCAGCCAGGTCGGAAGTGACGTTCCAGAAGCAGACTTCCTAGAGAAGACAAGGAGGCGCTCGTGAGGCGTTTGGTTAGTGGTGGTACACAGCAGGGACCGGATAGAGTGAAGGGCATCCGGGAGGACTTCCTGCCAGCGGGAAGTTGGGAGACTCCTAGACCGTAGGGCCAATAGGACGGTCTTCCAGACCGTTACGTTCTCCCTCTCTAGCTGACCGTTCCCCCGGGGGTTGTAGCTGGTCGTCCTGCTCGAGGCAATGCCCTTGCTGAGCAGGAATTGACGCAGCTCGTCACTCATGAAGGAGGACCCCCTGTCGCTATGGATGTAGGCGGGGTAACCAAACAGGGTAAAGATGGTGCCGAGGGCTTTAATGATCGTGGCCGCGGTCATGTCGGGGCAGGGGATGGCGAAGGGGAAACGGGAGTATTCGTCAACGACGTTTAGAAAGTACGTGTTGCGGTCGGTGGAGGGGAGGGGGCCTTTGAAGTCCAAACTGAAGCGTTCAAAGGGACGGGAAGCCTTTGTCAGGTGCGCTCTATCTGGCCTGAAAAAATGCGGTTTGCATTCTGCGCAGATTTGGCAGTTCCTTGTGACTGTTCGGACGTCCTCGACGGAGTAAGGGAGATTGTGAGCCTTTATGAAGTGGTAGAAACGAGTGACACCCGGATGGCAGAGGTCCTCGTGGAGGGCTTGGAGACGGTCCACTTGTGCGTTGGCACAAGTGCCGCAAGATAGGGCATCGGACGGCTCGTTCAGCTTTCCGGGACGGTACAAGATCTCATAATTGGAGGTGGAGAGTTCGATCCTCCACCGCAAGATCTTGTCGTTTTTTATCTTGCCCCGCTGTGCACTATCGAACATGAAGGCTACCGACCGTTGGTCAGTGAGGAGAGTGAATCTCCTGCCGGCCAGGTAATGCCTCCAATGTCGCACAGCTTCCATTATGGCGTGGGCCTCCTTTTCCACTGAGGAATGGCGGATTTCTGAAGCGTGGAGGGTCCGGGAGAAACAGGCCACGGGCCTGCCCGCTTGGTTGAGCGTGGCCGCCAGAGCGACGTCGGAGGCGTCGCTCTCGACTTGGCAGGGGAGGGACTCGTCGATGGCGCGCATCGTGGCCTTTGCGATATCCGTTTTGATGCGGCTGAAGGCCTGGCAAGCCTCTGTCGACAGGGGAAATGTAGTGGGCTGGATTAGTGGGCGGGCCTTGTCTGCGTACTGGGGGACCCACTGGGCGTAATAAGAAAAGAAGCCCAGGCAGCGTTTCAGGGCTTTGGCACAGTGGGGGAGAGGGAACTCCATGAGGGGGCGCATGCGTTCGGGGTCGGGGCCTATCACTCCATTACGCACTACGTAGCCAAGGATGGCTAGACGGTCGGTGCTAAACACGCATTTTTCCTCGTTGTAGGTGAGGTTGAGGGCGCTAGCAGTCTGGAGGAATTTGCGGAGGTTGGCGTTGTGGTCCTGCTGGTCGTGGCCGCAGATGGTGACGTTGTCGAGATACGGGAACGTGGCCCGTAAACCGTGCTGGTCGACCATTCGGTCCATCTCCCGTTGGAAGACCGAGACTCCGTTCGTGACGCCGAATGGAACCCTTAAGAAGTGGTATAGCCGCCCGTCTGCTTCGAAGGCTGTGTACTTGCGGTCACCGGGGCGAATGGGGAGCTGGTGGTAGGCGGACTTCAGGTCCACGGTGGAGAAGACCTTGTACTGTGCAATCCGATTGACCATGTCGGATATGCGGGGAAGAGGGTACGCATCTAGCTGTGTGTACCTGTTGATGGCCTGACTGTAGTCTACGACCATCCTTTGCTTCTCCCCTGTCTTCACTACTACCACCTGGGCTCTCCAGGGACTATTGCTGGCCTGGATTATGCCTTCCTTCAGCAGCCGCTGGACTTCGGACCTGATAAACGTCCGGTCCTGGGTGCTGTACCGTCTGCTCCTAGTGGTGACGGGTTTGCAATCCGGGGTGAGGTTTGCAAACAGGGAGGGCGGTTCGACCTTGAGTGTCGCGAGGCCGCAGATAGTCAGTGGGGGTATAGGGCCGCCAAATTTAAATGTTAAGCTCTGGAGGTTGCATTGGAAGTCCAACCCCAGGAGTGTGGGAGCGCAGAGGTGGGGGAGGACATACAGCCGGTAATTTTTGAACTCTCTCCCCTGCACCGTTAGGTTTGCGATGCAGAACCCTTTGATTTCAATGGAGTGGGACCCCGCCGGCAGGAACGTTTTTTGGTGCTTGGCCGAATTACAAGGGAACAGCGTCTTACCATGTCCGGGTGAATAAAACTCTCCGTGCTCCCCGAGTCGATCAAACACAGCGTCTCGTGCCCGTTCACCAGCACCTTTGTCGTTGTCGTCTGGAGCGTCCGGGGCCGCGACTGGTCGAGGGTCACCGATGCCAAACGTGGATGGTGTATCAGATCGTTGTCTTCAGGCAGTGTGGAGCCGGCCACACCGGGGTCCTTGCCTGTCAGCCAAGATGGCGGCGTCCATGGATCGCACGCGGCCGGGGGTGGACAAAATTGCCGCTCCCATGGATCGCACGATGCCCGTGGGTAGGAAGATCGCGGTGCCCGTCCCCCCCTCGTGGTGTTCGGGGTCCAAAATGGCGGCGCCTGTTGGCCGCCCGTGGGTCGCTGGGGGGGTTGAGCCCGTGGTCCCATTTGTTCCCCGGAGATAGCGGCGACCCCACGGGACTGGCACACCGCTGCGTAGTGCCCCTTTTTACCGCAGCTTTTGCAGGTGGCCGAGCGGGCCGGGTGTTTTGGCTGCCCGCAAAAGTAGCAGTGGGCCCCCCCCCCGGGTGGTCTGGGATTCTGGCTTCGCACGCTTGCGGAGGGGTCGGGGTTGCCGGGGGGTCGGCCGCGGCGGGGGTCCACGGAGCCCAAGGGGCTGCAGCGCGGTCGGGGGCATAGGCGCGGGCGTTTTGGGAGGCCACGTCGAGGGAGGCTGCGAGGGCCCGTACCTCTGTGAGTCCGAGAGAGTCTTTCTCTAAAGGTCTCTGGCGCATTTGCGACGATGCCAAACCTGCTACGTAAGCGTCTCTGATCAGGAGGTCCGTATGTTCGTTCGCCGTAACCGCTGGGCAGTTGCAGTTTCGTCCCAGGATCGTTAGAGCGTTAAAGAAATCGTCTCGCGATTCCCCGGAGATTTGTCGTCTCGTCGCGAGCTGGTAGCGTGCGTAGACCTGGTTGACGGGCTTAATGTAGATCTCCTTCAGCAAGTTGATCGCCTCTGGGAATTCTTCCGCGTCCTCGATGAGTGAGTAGATTTCGGGACTCACCCTGGAATGCAGGACCTGCACCTTCTGGTCTTCTGTTGGTCTCCCGGGGGCCGTTCGGAGGTATCCCTCAAAGCACGCCAGCCAGTGCTTAAACGCGGATGTTGCGTTTGCTGCGTGGGGGCTGATTCGCAGGCACTCCGGGGTGATCCGGAGCTCCATATTCCTTTTTAAGTCTGCTCAATAAATTGTAGCACCATCGATCACACACGAGGCGAGACATAAAGAACTTCAATCGAGGCTTTATTGAGCAGACTTGTTCAGACTCCTTCCCCAGCAGCTCAGTCACAGAATGCAGCTGCAGGGATTAAACCCAGGTTCTTATACCCCTCCTATCTGGGCGGAGCCCAGTAGTCGATGGATCCAATCGGGATCCAGCATCTGTCCTCCAATGGCTCCTCGGCATTCATGGTGTACCGTATTACCCCTAATACATACCACCACACAGCATACAAAACACCACAGCCAATCACCAGTGAGAGCACACGCACTATAAAGACAGGGGACAGGAGAGTTCCCGCTCATTCTAGTAGCAGCAGCTCGGAGCACAGAGCTCACAGCCTGCAACACAGACATTCACCATGTGCTGAGTGCATCACCTGGTTAGGACGAGGCAAGGGTCAACAGTTAAAGCTGGTATTGCATTTACCCACAGTTCAAGTGTGTCAATATAGTTAACCTTATAATAAAATAGAGTTGCACCACTTCCAGTGTTGGTGACCTGTTTGTGATCCAGAACACCCACCACATCAGAGACATGGTGAGAGACGGAGAGACAAAGAGAGAGAGGGATAGGCAGAGTTAGAGGGAGAGGGAGCAACAGGGAGAGGGGGAGTGACAGAGAGAGGGAACAACAAAGAGAGCGACAGAGAGAGGGAGTGACAGAGAGAGAAGGACATGCAGAGTGATAGAGGAGGAGAAACAGGGAGAGAGAAAGAGAGAGACAGAGAAAACAAGAGAAAGAGAGAACTGCATGTACCTCAAACGACTGGAAGGAGATATCCTAAGGTGTAGGGCTTTAAGGTCCAAAGAACATAAAAAAGATGCACATGGATAGACTTTTCAACCCCTGGAACCTGCTCCACCATTCAATAAGATCATGGCCGATTTGTGATAGAGAGAGATGGAGAGGAACATAGAGAGAGGGAGAGAGACAGAGAGAAACCGAGAGAGAAACAGAGAGAGAGAGACAGCGAGAAACAGAGAGCAAGAGAGATAGATACAGAAAGATAGACACAGCGAGAGAGACACAGAGAGACAGAGAGAGAGAAAGATAGACACAGAGAGAAAGAGACAGACAGACAGAAAGAGAAAAAGAAACGGGGATTGTGAGGGAGAGCTACAGGAAGAGTGGAAGACAGCGAGACATCGGGCTGAACTCTGCGTTTGGGGGACGGTCTCTCGCCCTCTCGGTGAATCTCCTCTGATTTGCACTGGCACTGGGAGCATGTGGGCCTGAGACAATTCACGATTCGTTGCCATGGAAATGTATGCATGGCAGGATCTGTGAAGTATTCCGCTCAACATGGTGGTCCGATAGCGACGCCCGCCAGCCCCCCCTATTCCTCCCAACCACAACTGGATTTGCTGAGTCATCCCACCCCTCCCCCCCGTGCCCCGCCCCCCCCACCCACCCCCAGTCAGAGGGTGACCCAACACCCTGCCAAAGGGGGTACCAGAGCATCAGATTGCAATTGGTGCCTTTCCCCAGGCACTCGGCTACCAGCAGCGGGCATCAGACCATCCTGCCCATTAGAGCGAGTGAGGGAGAGTTACAGAGAGGGAGCGAAGCTGTGAGCGAGAGATACAGAGAGGGGGAGAGAGAGAGAAAGAGAGAAATTGTGAGGGAGAGGTACAGACAGGGAGAGAGAGAAATTGTGAGGGAGAGATGCAGAGAAAGAGAGAAATTATGAGGGAGAGATACAGAGAGAGAGAGAGAGAAATTGTGAGGGAGGGGTACAGAGAGGGAGAGAGAAAAATTGTGAGGGAGAGATACAGAGAGAGAGAGAGAGAAAAATTGTGAGGGAGAGGTACAGAGAGGGAGAGAGAAAAATTGTGAGGGAGAGATACAGAGAGAGCGAGAGAAAAATTGTGAGGGAGAGATACAGAGCGAGAGAGAGAAAAATTGTGAGGGAGAGATACAGAGAGAGGGAGAGAGAGAAATTGTGAGAGAAAGAGAGAGAGAAATTGTGAGGGAGAGATACAGAGAGAGAGAGAGAAAAATTGTGAGGGAGAGATACAGTGAGAGGGAGAGAGAAAGAGAGCGAGAAATTGTAAGGGAGAGATACAGAGAGGGAGAGAGAGAATTTGTGAGGGAGAGGTACAGAGAGGGAGAGAGAGAATTTGTGAGGGAGAGAGAGAGAGAGAGAGATTTTGAGAGAGATACAGAGAGGGAGAGAGAAATTGTGAGGGAGAGATACAGAGAGGTGGAGAGAGAGAGAGAGAAATTGTGAGAATCCCGCCCCATAGAAACTTGGAAGAATGGGCCATTGGGCCTTTCAAGCCTCCTCCGCCATTAAAATGTCGTAATAGTGTGGTAATTATTGATTCTAACCATTTACTTACAGGTGGCAAATGGAATTTTGTTTATATTTGGACAGTCCCTGGGGTGTAGATAATTTTAGGGGTGGTGTTTAGTCCTAGCTAAGCAGGTCATGGGACATCTCAGTGGGATACAGATCATGCAATTAATGGGAGGAACCAGGTCTGTCTGTAGTTTTAGCAGTTTTGCCATAGGATTTGAGTCTGACAAGACAGAAGGATTTTCCAGTTGTTCCTGAAAAGGTCTCTCTCCAAGGTCTTACTAGAGAGGACAGGAAGTAAACCTGTTCTGTAAACATTATTTATAAATGGTGCCTGAACTGTATTGGGGGTGCTTGGTTGGAAAGTTTACAGTGAAGGTGTAGGGCATAAGTTAAAGTTTTTCCTTTTTGTTAAGAACAGTTTAACTGTTAATTATAAAGCTATTTCTTTGATGTTCATGTGGTTAATTTTGTATTTAGATTTAAGTTTGTTTTCACACAAAAGGTACCTGTTGGTCAGTCACCACTCCTGGGTGAAGTATCCTTTCCCTACAGTTTTACAAATTGCAAATTATTCAGAGTTTCTCATCCGGTATCCTAACATAAATTGGAGGCTTGTCCGGTATCCTAATATAAATTGGAGACTTGTCCGGTATCCTAATATAAATTGGAGACATGTCCGGTATCCTAACACAAATTGGAGACTTGTCCGGTATCCTAATATAAATTGGAGGCTTGTCCGGTATCCTAATATAAATTGGAGACATGTCCGGTATCCTAACACAAATTGGAGACTTGTCCGGTATCCTAATATAAATTGGAGGCTTGTCCGGTATCCTAATATAAATTGGAGAGATGTCCAGTATCCTAATATAAATTGGAGACTTGTCCGGTATCCTAATATAAATTGGAGACTTGTCCGGTATCCTAATATAAATTGGAGACTTGTCCGGTATCCTAATATAAATTGGAGACATGTCCAGTATCCTAATATAAATTGGAGACTTGTCCGGTATCCTAATATAAATTGGAGAGATGTCCAGTATCCTAATATAAATTGGAGGCTTGTCCGGTATCCTAATATAAATTGGAGGCTTGTCCGGTATCCTAACACAAATTGGAGACTTGTCCGGTATCCTAATATAAATTGGAGACTTGTCCGGTATCCTAATATAAATTGGAGACTTGTCCGGTATCCTAATATAAATTGGAGACTTGTCCGGTATCCTAATATAAATTGGAGGCTTGTCCCGTATCCTAACACAAATTGGAGACTTGTCCGGTATCCTAATATAAATTGGAGACATGTCCAGTATCCTAATATAAATTGGAGACTTGTCCGGTATCCTAATATAAATTGGAGAGATGTCCAGTATCCTAATATAAATTGGAGACTTGTCCGGTATCCTAATATAAATTGGAGACATGTCCGGTATCCTAACACAAATTGGAGACTTGTCCGGTATCCTAATATAAATTGGAGACTTGTTCGGTATCCTAATATAAATTGGAGACTTGTCCGGTATCCTAATATAAATTGGAGGTTGTCCCGTATCCTAACACAAATTGGAGACTTGTCCGGTATCCTAATATAAATTGGAGACATGTCCAGTATCCTAATATAAATTGGAGACTTGTCCGGTATCCTAATATAAATTGGAGAGATGTCCAGTATCCTAATATAAATTGGAGACTTGTCCGGTATCCTAACACAAATTGGAGACTTGTCCGGTATCCTAATATAAATTGGAGACTTGTCCGGTATCCTAATATAAATTGGAGACTTGTCCGGTATCCTAATATAAATTGGAGACTTGTCCGGTATCCTAATATAAATTGGAGGCTTGTCCGGTATCCTAACACAAATTGGAGACTTGTCCGGTATCCTAATATAAATTGGAGACTTGTCCGGTATCCTAATATAAATTGGAGACTTGTCCGGTATCCTAATATAAATTGGAGAGATGTCCAGTATCCTAATATAAATTGGAGACTTGTCCGGTATCCTAATATAAATTGGAGACATGTCCGGTATCCTAACACAAATTGGAGACTTGTCCGGTATCCTAATATAAATTGGAGGCTTGTCCCGTATCCTAACACAAATTGGAGACTTGTCCGGTATCCTAATATAAATTGGAGACATGTCCAGTATCCTAATATAAATTGGAGACTTGTCCGGTATCCTAATATAAATTGGAGAGATGTCCAGTATCCTAATATAAATTGGAGACTTTTCCGGTATCCTAATATAAATTGGAGACATGTCCGGTATCCTAACACAAATTGGAGACTTGTCCGGTATCCTAATATAAATTGGAGACTTGTCCGGTATCCTAATATAAATTGGAGACTTGTCCGGTATCCTAATATAAATTGGAGACTTGTCCGGTATCCTAATATAAATTGGAGGCTTGTCCCGTATCCTAACACAAATTGGAGACTTGTCCGGTATCCTAATATAAATTGGAGACTTGTCCGGTATCCTAATATAAATTGGAGACATGTCCAGAATCCGAACATAAATTGGAGACTTGTCCGGTATCCTAATATAAATTGGAGACTTGTCCGTTATCCTAATATAAATTGGACACATGTCCAGTATCCTAATATAAATTGGAGACTTGTCCGGTATCCTAATATAAATTGGAGGCTTGTCCGGTATCCTAACACAAATTGGAGACTTGTCCGGTATCCTAATATAAATTGGAGACTTGTCCGGTATCCTAATATAAATTGGAGACTTGTCCGGTATCCTAATATAAATTGGTGGCTTGTCCGGTATCCTAATATAAATTGGAGACTTGTCCGGTATCCTAATATAAATTGGAGACATGTCCAGAATCCGAACATAAATTGGAGACTTGTCCGGTATCCTAATATAAATTGGAGACTTGTCCGTTATCCTAATATAAATTGGACACATGTCCAGTATCCTAATATAAATTGGAGACTTGTCCGGTATCCTAATATAAATTGGAGACTTGTCCAGAATCCGAACATAAATTGGAGACTTGTCCGGTATCCTAATATAAATTGGAGACTTGTCCGTTATCCTAATATAAATTGGACACATGTCCAGTATCCTAATATAAATTGGAGACTTGTCCGGTATCCTAATATAAATTGGAGGCTTGTCCGGTATCCTAACACAAATTGGAGACTTGTCCGGTATCCTAATATAAATTGGTGGCTTGTCCGGTATCCTAACACAAATTGGAGACTTGTCCGGTATCCTAACACAAATTGGAGACTTGTCCGGTATCCTAATATAAATTGGTGGCTTGTCCGGTATCCTAATATAAATTGCAGGCTTGTCCGGTATCCTAATATAAATTGGAGACTTGTCCGGTATCCTAATATAAATTGGAGACTTGTCCGGTATCCTAATATAAATTGGTGGCTTGTCCGGTATCCTAATATAAATTGGTGGCTTGTCCGGTATCCTAATATAAATTGGAGACTTGTCCGGATTCCTAACACAAATTGGAGACTTGTCCGGTATCCTAACACAAATTGGAGACTTGTCCGGTATCCTAATATAAATTGGTGGCTTGTCCGGTATCCTAATATAAATTGGAGGCTTGTCCGGTATCCTAACACAAATTGGAGACTTGTACGGTATCCTAATATAAATTGGCGGCTCGTCCGGTATCCTAAGATAAATTGGAGACTTGTCCGGTATCCTAACACAAATTGGAGGCTTGTCCGGTATCCTAACACAAATTGGAGGCTTGTCCGGTATCCTAACACAAATTGGAGGCTTGTCCGGTATCGTAATATAAATTGGAGACATGTCCAGTATCCTAATATAAATTGGAGGCTTGTCCGGTATCCTAATATAAATCGGAGGCTTGTCCGGTATCCTAACACAGATTGGAGACTTGTCCGGTATCCTAATATAAATTGGAGACTTGTCCGGATTCCTAACACAAATTGGAGACTTGTCCGGTATCCTAACACAAATTGGAGACTTGTCCGGTATCCTAATATAAATTGGAGGCTTGTCCGGTATCCTAACACAAATTGGAGACTTGTACGGTATCCTAATATAAATTGGGGGCTCGTCCGGTATCCTAAGATAAATTGGAGACTTGTCCGGTATCCTAACACAAATTGGAGGCTTGTCCGGTATCCTAACACAAATTGGAGGCTTGTCCGGTATCCTAACACAAATTGGAGGCTTGTCCGGTATCCTAATATAAATTGGAGGCTTGTCCGGTATCCTAACACAAATTGGAGGCTTGTCCGGTCTCCTAATATAAATTGGTGGCTTGTCCAGTATCCTAACACAAATTGGAGACTTGTCCGGTATCCTAACACAAATTGGAGGCTTGTCCGGTATCCTAACACAAATTGGAGGCTTGTCCGGTATCCTAATATAAATTGGTGGCTTGTCCGGTATCCTAACACAAATAGCGGTTTGTCCGGTATCCTAAAATAAATTGGAGAATTGTCCGGTACCCTAACACAAATTGGAGACTTGTCCGGTATCCTAACACAAATTGGAGGCTTGTCCGGTATCCTAACACAAATTGGAGACTTGTCCGGTATCCTAATATAAATTGGAGGCTTGTCCGGTATCCTAACACAAATAGGAGACTTGTCCGGTATCCTAATATAAATTGGAGGCTTGTCCGGTATCCTAACACAAATTGAAGACTTGTCCGGTATCCTGATATAAATTGGAGACATGTCCGGTATCCTAATATAAATTGGAGACTTGTCCGGTATCCTAATATAAATTGGAGGCTTGTCCGGTATCCTAACACAAATTGAAGACTTGTCCGGTATCCTGATATAAATTGGAGACATGTCCGATATCCTAATAAAAGTTGGTGGCTTGTCCGGTATCCTAATATAAATTGGAGGCTTGTCCGGTATCCGAATATAAATTGGAGGCTTGTCCGGTATCCTCATATAAATTTGAGGCTCGTCCGGTATCCTAACACAAATAGCGGTTTGTCCGGTATCCTAAAATAAATTGGAGAATTGTCCGGTATCCTAACACAAATTGGAGACTTGTCCGGTATCCTAATATAAATTGGAGACTTGTCCGGTATCCTAACACAAATTGGAGACTTGTCCGGTATCCTAACACAAATTGGAGACTTGTCCGGTATCCTAACACAAATTGGAGGCTTGTCCGGTATCCTAACACAAATTGGAGACTTGTCCGGTATCCTAATATAAATTGGAGACTTGTCCGGTATCCTAATATAAATTGGAGGCTTGTCCGGTATCCTAACACAAATTGGAGACTTGTCCGTTATCCTAATATAAATTGGAGGCTTGTCCGGTATCCTAACACAAATTGGAGACATGTCCAGTATCCTAATATAAATTGGAGACTTGTCCGGTATCCTAACACAAATTGGAGACTTGTACGGTATCCTAATATAAATTGGAGACTTGTCCGGTATCCTAAGATAAATTGGAGGCTTGTCCGGTATCCTAACACAAATTGGAGGCTTGTCCGGTATCCTAACACAAATTGGAGACTTGTCCGGTATCCTAATACAAATTGGAGACTTGTCCGGATTCCTAACACAAATTGGAGACTTGTCCGGTATCCTAACACAAATTCGAGACTTGTCCGGTATCCTAATATAAATTGGAGGCTT
This sequence comes from Scyliorhinus torazame, assembly GCF_047496885.1. Classification (NCBI taxonomy): domain Eukaryota; kingdom Metazoa; phylum Chordata; class Chondrichthyes; order Carcharhiniformes; family Scyliorhinidae; genus Scyliorhinus; species Scyliorhinus torazame. Next base: position 23,709,293 of record NC_092725.1, on the reverse strand, counting down.
GTCCGGTAATCTAACACAAATTGGAGACTTGTACGGTATCCTAATATAAATTGGGGGCTTGTCCGGTATCCTAAGATAAATTGGAGACTTGTCCGGTATCCTAACACAAATTGGAGGCTTGTCCGGTATCCTAACACAAATTGGAGGCTTGTCCGGTATCCTAACACAAATTGGAGGCTTGTCCGGTATCCTAATATAAATTGGAGGCTTGTCCGGTATCCTACCACAAATTGGAGAATTGTCCGGTATCCTAACACAAATAGCGGTTTGTCCGGTATCCTAAAATAAATTGGAGACTTGTCCGGTATCCTAACACAAATAGCGGTTTGTCCGGTATCCTAATATAAATTGGAGGCTTGTCCGGTATCGTAATATAAATTGGAGGCTTGTCCGGTATCCTAACACAAATTGGAGACTTGTCCGGTATCCTAACACAAATAGCGGTTTGTCCGGTATCCTAAAATAAATTGGAGAATTGTCCGGTATCCTAACACAAATTGGAGACTTGTCCGGTATCCGAACACAAATTGGAGACTTGTCCGGTATCCTAACACAAATTGGAGGCTTGTCCGGTATCCTAACACAAATTGGAGACTTTTCCGGTATTCTAACACAAATTGGAGGCTTGTCCGGTATCCTAACACAAATTGGAGACTTGTCCGGTATCCTAAAACAAATTGGAGACTTGTCCGGTATCCAAATATAAATTGGAGGCTTGTCCGGTATCCTAACACAAATAGGAGACTTGTACGGTATCCTAATATAAATTGGGGGCTCGTCCGGTATCCTAAGCTAAATTGGAGACTTGTCCGGTATCCTAACACAAATTGGAGGCTTGTCCGGTATCCTAACACAAATTGGAGGCTTGTCCGGTATCCTAACACAAATTGGAGGCTTGTCCGGTATCCTAATATAAATTGGAGACATGTCCAGTATCCTAATATAAATTGGAGACTTGTCCGGTATCCTAATATAAATTGGAGACTTGTCCGGTATCCTAACACAAATTGGAGACTTGTCCGGTATCCTAACACAAATTGGAGACTTGTCCGGTATCCTAATATAAATTGGAGACTTGTCCGGATTCCTAACACAAATTGGAGACTTGTCCGGTATCCTAATATAAATTGGAGACATGTCCAGTATCCTAATATAAATTGGAGACTTGTCCGGTATCCTAATATAAATTGGAGACTTGTCCGGTATCCTAACACAAATTGGAGACTTGTCCGGTATCCTAACACAAATTGGAGACTTGTCCGGTATCCTAATATAAATTGGAGACTTGTCCGGATTCCTAACACAAATTGGAGACTTGTCCGGTATCCTAATATAAATTGGAGGCTTGTCCGGTAATCTAACACAAATTGGTAACTTGTACGGTATCCTAATATAAATTGGGGGCTTGTCCGGTATCCTAAGATAAATTGGAGACTTGTCCGGTATCCTAACACAAATTGGAGGCTTGTCCGGTATCCTAACACAAATTGGAGGCTTGTCCGGTATCCTAACACAAATTGGAGGATTGTCCGGTATCCTAATATAAATTGGAGGCTTGTCCGGTATCCTAACACAAATTGGAGAATTGTCCGGTATCCTAACACAAATAGCGGTTTGTCCGGTATCCTAAAATAAATTGGAGACTTGTCCGGTATCCTAACACAAATAGCGGTTTGTCCGGTATCCTAATATAAATTGGAGGCTTGTCCGGTATCGTAATATAAATTGGAGAATTGTCCGGTATCCTAACACAAATTGGAGACTTGTCCGGTATCCTAACACAAATAGCGGTTTGTCCGGTATCCTAAAATAAATTGGAGAATTGTCCGGTATCCTAACACAAATTGGAGACTTGTCCGGTATCCTAACACAAATTGGAGACTTGTCCGGTATCCTAACACAAATTGGAGGCTTGTCCGGTATCCTAACACAAATTGGAGACTTGTCCGGTATCCTAACACAAATTGGAGACTTGTCCGGTATCCTAACACAAATAGCGGTTTGTCCGGTATCCTAAAATAAATTGGAGAATTGTCCGGTATCCTAACACAAATTGGAGACTTGTCCGGTATCCTAATATAAATTGGAGACTTGTCCGGTATCCTAACACAAATTGGAGACTTGTCCGGTATCCTAACACAAATTGGAGGCTTGTCCGGTATCCTAACACAAATTGGAGACTTGTCCGGTATCCTAATATACATTGGAAGCTTGTCCGGTATCCTAACACAAATTGGAGACTTGTCCGGTATCCTAACACAAATTGGAGACTTGTCCGGTGTCCTAACACAAATTGGAGACTTGTCCGGTATCCTAACAGAAATAGCGGTTTGTCCGGTATCCTAAAATATATTGAAGAATTGTCCGGTATCCTAACACAAATTGGAGACTTGTCCGGTATCCTAATATAAATTGGAGACTTGTCCGGTATCCTAACATAAATTGTAGACTTGTCCGGTACCCTAACACAAATTGAAGGCTTGTCCGGTATCCTAACACAAATTGGAGACTTGTCCGGTATCCTAAAATATATTGGAGAATTGTCCGGTATCCTAACACAAATTGGAGACATGTCCGTTATCCTAATATAAATTGGGGACTCGTCCGCTATCCTAATATAAATTGGAGACTTGTCCGGTATCCTAATATAAATTGGACACATGTCCGGTATCCTAATATAAATTGGAGGCTTGTCCGGTATCCTAATATAAATTGGACACTTGTCCGGTATCCTAATATAAATTGGGGGCTCGTCCGGTATCCTAATATAAATTGGAGACTTGTCCGGTATCCTAATATAAATTGGACACTTGTCCGGTATCCTAATATAAATTGGAGACTTGTCCGTTATCCTCATATAAATTGGCGGCTCGTCCGGTATCCTAACACAAATTGGCGACTTGTCCGTTATCCTAACGCAAATTGGAGACTTGTCCGGTATCCTAATATAAATTGGAGATTTGTTCGGTATCCTAATATAAATTGGAGGCTTGTCCGGTATCCTAATATAAATTGGAGACTTGTCCGGTATCCTAATATAAATTGGAGGCTTGTCCGGTATCCTAATATAAATTGGAGACTTGTCCGGTATCCTAATATAAATTGGAGACTTGTCCGGTATCCTAATATAAATTGGTGGCTTGTCCGGTATCCTAATATAAATTGGAGGCTTGTCCGGTATCCTAATATAAATTGGAGACATGTCCAGTATCCTAATATAAATTGGAGACTTGTCCGGTATCCTAATATAAATTGGAGACTTGTCCGGTATCCTAACACAAATTGGAGACTTGTCCGGTATCCTAACACAAATTGGAGACTTGTCCGGTATCCTAATATAAATTGGAGACTTGTCCGGATTCCTAACACAAATTGGAGACTTGTCCGGTATCCTAATATAAATTGGAGACTTGTCCGGTATCCTAATATAAATTGGAGACTTGTCCGGTATCCTAACACAAATTGGAGACTTGTCCGGTATCCTAACACAAATTGGAGACTTGTCCGGTATCCTAATATAAATTGGAGACTTGTCCGGATTCCTAACACAAATTGGAGACTTGTCCGGTATCCTAATATAAATTGGAGGCTTGTCCGGTAATCTAACACAAATTGGTAACTTGTACGGTATCCTAATATAAATTGGGGGCTTGTCCGGTATCCTAAGATAAATTGGAGACTTGTCCGGTATCCTAACACAAATTGGAGGCTTGTCCGGTATCCTAACACAAATTGGAGGCTTGTCCGGTATCCTAACACAAATTGGAGGATTGTCCGGTATCCTAATATAAATTGGAGGCTTGTCCGGTATCCTAACACAAATTGGAGAATTGTCCGGTATCCTAACACAAATAGCGGTTTGTCCGGTATCCTAAAATAAATTGGAGACTTGTCCGGTATCCTAACACAAATAGCGGTTTGTCCGGTATCCTAATATAAAATGGAGGCTTGTCCGGTATCGTAATATAAATTGGAGAATTGTCCGGTATCCTAACACAAATTGGAGACTTGTCCGGTATCCTAACACAAATAGCGGTTTGTCCGGTATCCTAAAATAAATTGGAGAATTGTCCGGTATCCTAACACAAATTGGAGACTTGTCCGGTATCCTAACACAAATTGGAGACTTGTCCGGTATCCTAACACAAATTGGAGGCTTGTCCGGTATCCTAACACAAATTGGAGACTTGTCCGGTATCCTAACACAAATTGGAGACTTGTCCGGTATCCTAACACAAATAGCGGTTTGTCCGGTATCCTAAAATAAATTGGAGAATTGTCCGGTATCCTAACACAAATTGGAGACTTGTCCGGTATCCTAATATAAATTGGAGACTTGTCCGGTATCCTAACACAAATTGGAGACTTGTCCGGTATCCTAACACAAATTGGAGGCTTGTCCGGTATCCTAACACAAATTGGAGACTTGTCCGGTATCCTAATATACATTGGAAGCTTGTCCGGTATCCTAACACAAATTGGAGACTTGTCCGGTATCCTAACACAAATTGGAGACTTGTCCGGTGTCCTAACACAAATTGGAGACTTGTCCGGTATCCTAACAGAAATAGCGGTTTGTCCGGTATCCTAAAATATATTGAAGAATTGTCCGGTATCCTAACACAAATTGGAGACTTGTCCGGTATCCTAATATAAATTGGAGACTTGTCCGGTATCCTAACATAAATTGTAGACTTGTCCGGTACCCTAACACAAATTGAAGGCTTGTCCGGTATCCTAACACAAATTGGAGACTTGTCCGGTATCCTAAAATATATTGGAGAATTGTCCGGTATCCTAACACAAATTGGAGACATGTCCGTTATCCTAATATAAATTGGGGGCTCGTCCGCTATCCTAATATAAATTGGAGACTTGTCCGGTATCCTAATATAAATTGGACACATGTCCGGTATCCTAATATAAATTGGAGGCTTGTCCGGTATCCTAATATAAATTGGACACTTGTCCGGTATCCTAATATAAATTGGGGGCTCGTCCGGTATCCTAATATAAATTGGAGACTTGTCCGGTATCCTAATATAAATTGGACACTTGTCCGGTATCCTAATATAAATTGGAGACTTGTCCGTTATCCTCATATAAATTGGCGGCTCGTCCGGTATCCTAACACAAATTGGCGACTTGTCCGTTATCCTAACGCAAATTGGAGACTTGTCCGGTATCCTAATATAAATTGGAGATTTGTTCGGTATCCTAATATAAATTGGAGGCTTGTCCGGTATCCTAATATAAATTGGAGACTTGTCCGGTATCCTAATATAAATTGGAGGCTTGTCCGGTATCCTAATATAAATTGGAGACTTGTCCGGTATCCTAATATAAATTGGAGACTTGTCCGGTATCCTAATATAAATTGGTGGCTTGTCCGGTATCCTAATATAAATTGGAGGCTTGTCCGGTATCCTAATATAAATTGGAGGCTTATCCGGTATCCTAATACAAATTGGAGACTTGTCCGTTATCCTAATATAAATTGGAGGCTTGTCCGGTATCCTAATATAAATTGGAGGCTTGTCCAGTATCCGAAAACAAATTGAAGACTTGTCTGGTATCCTAATATAAATTGGTGGCTTGTCCGGTATCCTAACACAAATTGTAGACTTGTCCGTTATCCTAATATAAATTGGTGGCTTGTCCGGTATCCTAACACAAATTGTAGACTTGTCCGTTATCCTAATATAAATTGGAGGTTTGTCCGGTATCCTAATATAAATTGGAGGCTTGTCCGGTATCCTATCACAAATTGGAGACTTGTCCGTTATCCTAATATAAATTGGGGGCTCGTCCGCTATCCTAATATAAATTGGAGACTTGTCCGGTATCCTAATATAAATTGGACACATGTCCGGTATCCTAATATAAATTGGAGGCTTGTCCGGTATCCTAATATAAATTGGACACTTGTCCGGTATCCTAATATAAATTGGGGGCTCGTCCGGTATCCTAATATAAATTGGACACTTGTCCGGTATCCTAATATAAATTGGAGGCTTGTCCGGTATCCTAATATAAATTGGAGACTTGTCCGGTATCCTAATATAAATTGGACACTTGTCCGGTATCCTAATATAAATTGGAGACTTGTCCGATATCCTAATATAAATTGGGGGCTCGTCCGGTATCCTAACGCAAATTGGAGACTTGTCCGGTATACTAACACAAATTGGAGACTTGTCCGTTATCCTAACGCAAATTGGAGACTTGTCCGGTATCCTAATATAAATTGGAGATTTGTTCGGTATCCTAATATAAATTGGAGGCTTGTCCGGTAACCTAATATAAATTGGAGACTTGTCCGGTATCCTAATATAAATTGGTGGCTTGTCCGGTATCCTAATATAAATTGGAGGCTTGTCCGGTATCCTAATATAAATTGGAGACTTGTCCGGTATCCTAAGATAAATTGGAGGCTTATCCGGTATCCTAATACAAATTGGAGACTTGTCCGTTATCCTAATATAAATTGGAGGCTTGTCCGGTATCCTAATATAAATTGGAGGCTTGTCCGTTATCCTAATATAAATTGGAGGCTTGTCCAGTATCCGAAAACAAATTGAAGACTTGTCTGGTATCCTAATATAAATTGGAGGCTTGTCCGGTATCCTAATATAAATTGGAGACTTGTCCAGTATCCTAACACAAATTGGAGACTTGTCCGGTATCCTAATATAAATTGGTGGCTTGTCCGGTATCCTAATATAAATTGGAGACTTGTCCGGTATCCTAACACAAATTGGAGACTTGTCCGGTATGCTTATATAAATTGGAGACTTGTCCGTTATCCTAATATAAATTGGAGACTTGTCCGGTATCCTAATATAAATTGGAGACTTGTCCGGTATCCTAATATAAATTGGAGAATTGTCCGGTATCCTAACACAAATTGGAGAATTGTCCGGTATCCTAACACAAATTGGAGGATTGTCCGGTATCCTAATATAAATTGGAGACTTGTCCGGTATCCTGATATAAATTGGAGACTTGTCCGGTATCCTAATATAAATTGGAGAATTGTCCGGTATCCTAACACAAAGTGGAGAATTGTCCGGTATCCTAACACAAATTGGAGGATTGTCCGGTATCCTAATACAAATTGGAGACTTGTCCGCTATCCTAATACAAATTGGAGACTTGTCCGCTATCCTAATATAAATTGGTGGCTTGTCCAGTATCCTAACACAAATAGGAGAATTGTCCGGTATCCAAACACAAATTGGAGAATTGTCCGGTATCCTAACACAAATTGGAGGATTGTCCGGTATCCTAATATAAATTGGAGACTTGTCCGGTATCCTAATATAAATTGGAGAATTGTCCGGTATCCTAACACAAAGTGGAGAATTGTGCGGTATCCTAACACAAATTGGAGGCTTGTCCAGTATCCTAACACAAATTGGAGACTTGTCCGGTATCCTAATATAAATTGGTGGCTTGTCCGGTATCCTAATATAAATTGGAGACTTGTCCGGTATCCTTATATAAATTGGGGGCTCGTCCGGTATCCTAATATAAATTGGAGACTTGTCCGGTATCCTAATATAAATTGGACACTTGTCCGGTATCCTAACACAAATTGGAGACTTGTCCGGTATCCTAACGCAAATTGGAGACTTGTCCGGTATCCTAATATAAATTGGAAGTTTGTCCGGTATCCTAATATAAATTGGAGGCTTTTCCGGTATCCTAATATAAATTGGAGACTTGTCCGGTATCCTAATATAAATTGGGGGCTCGTCCAGTATCCTAACACAAATTGGAGACTTGTCCGGTATCCTAATATAAATTGGGGGCTCGTCCAGTATCCTAACACAAATTGGAGACTTGTCCGTTATCCTAATATAAATTGGAGGCTTGTCCGGTATCCTAACACAAATTGGAGACTTGTCCTGTATCCTAATATAAATTGAAGACTTGTCCGGTATCCTAAAATAAATTCAGTACGAAGTCTTACAACACCAGGTTAAAGCCCAACAGGTTTGTTTCGATGTCACTCTCTTTCGGAGCGCTGCTCCTTCCTCAGGTGAATGAAGAGGTCTGTTCCAGAAACACATCTATAGACAAATCCAAAGATGCCAAACAATGCTTGGAATGCGAGCATTAGCAGGTGATTAAATCTTTACAGATCCAGAGATGGGGTAACCCCAGGTTAAAGAGGTGTGAATTGTACCAAGCCAGGACAGTTGGTAGGATTTCGCAGGCCAGATGGTGGGGGATGAATGTAATGTGACATGAATCCCTGGTCCCGGTTGATGCCGCACTCATGTGAGCGGAACTTGGCTATAAGTTTCTGCTCGGCGATTCTGCGTTGTCGCGCGTCCTGAAGGCCGCCTTGGAGAACGCTTACCCGGAGATCAGAGGCTGAATGCCCTTGACTGCTGAAGTGTTCCCCGACTGGAACGGAACATTCCTGCCTGGTGATTGTTGTGCGATGTCCGTTCATTCGTTGTCGCAGCGTCTGCATGGTCTCGCCAATGTACCACGCTTCGGGACATCCGATATATGTGTTTCTGGAACAGACCTCTTCATTCACCTGAGGAAGGAGCAGCGCTCCGAAAGCTAGTGACATCGAAACACACCTGTTGGACTTTAACCTGGTGTTGTAAGAGTTCGTACTGTGCTCACCCCAGTCCAACGCCGGCATCTCCACATCGTGGCTAATATAAATTGGAGGCTTGTCCGGTATCCTAATATAAATTGGAGGCTTGTCCGTTAACCTAACACAAATTGGAGACTTGTCCGGTATCCTAATATAAATTGGAGGCTTGTCCGGTATCCTAACACAAATTGGAGACTTGTCCGGTATCCTAATATAAATTGGAGACTTGTCCGGTATCCTAATATAAATTGGAGGCTTGCCCGGTCTCCTAATATAAATTGGGGGCTTGTCCGGTATCCTAACACAAATTGGAGACTTGTCCGGTATCCTAATATAAATTGGGGGCTCGTCCGGTCTCCTAATTTAAATTGGAGACTTGTCCGGTATCCTAACACAAATTGGAGACTTGTCCGGTATCCTAATATAAATTGGAGGCTTGTCCGGTATCCTAACACAAATTGGAGACTTGTCCGGTATCCTAACACAAATTGGAGACTTGTCCGGTATCCTAATATAAATTGGAGACTTGTCCGTTATCCTAATTTAAATTGGAGACTTGTCCGGTATCCTAACACAAATTGGAGACTTGTCCGGTATCCTAATTTAAATTGGAGGCTTGTCCGGTATCCTAATATAAATTGGAGGCTTGTCCGGTATCCTAATATAAATTGGAGAATTGTCCGTTAACCTAACACAAATTGGAGACTTGTCCGGTATCCTAATATAAATTGGAGGCTTGTCCGGTATCCTAACACAAATTGGAGACTTGTCCGGCATCCTAATATAAATTGGAGGCTTGTCCGGTATCCTAATATAAATTGGAGGCTTGTCCGGTATCCTAATATAAATTGGAGACTTGTCCGGTATCCTAATATAAATTGGAGACTTGTCCGGTATCCTAATATAAATTGGAGACATGTCCGGTATCCTAATATAAATTGGGGGCTCGTCCGGTCTCCTAATTTAAATTGGAGACTTGTCCGGTCTCCTAATATAAATTGGAGGCTTGTCCGGTATCCTAATATAAATTGGAGAATTGTCCGGTATCCTAATATAAATTGGAGACTTGTCCGGTATCCTAATATAAATTGGAGGCTTGTCCGGTATCCTAATATAAATTGGAGGCTTGTCCGGTATCCTAATATAAATTGGAGACTTGTCCGGTATCCTAATATAAATTGGAGGCTTGTCCGGTATCCTAATATAAATTGGAGAATTGTCCGGTATCCTAATATAAATTGGAGACTTGTCCCGTATCCTAACACAAATTGGAGACTTGTCCGTTAACCTAACACAAATTGGAGACTTGTCCGGTATCCTAATATAAATTGGAGAATTGTCCGGTATCCTAACACAAATTGGAGAATTGTCCGGTATCCTAACACAAATTGGAGGATTGTCCGGTATCCTAATATAAATTGGAGACTTGTCCGGTATCCTAATATAAATTGGAGAATTGTCCGGTATCCTAACACAAAGTGGAGAATTGTCCGGTATCCTAACACAAATTGGAGGATTGTCCGGTATCCTAACACAAATTGGAGACTTGTCCGGTATCCTAATATAAATTGGTGGCTTGTCCGGTATCCTAATATAAATTGGAGACTTGTTCGGTATCCTAACACAAATTGGAGACTTGTCCGGTATCCTAATATAAATTGGAGACTTGTTCGGTATCCTAACACAAATTGGAGGCTTGTCCGGTATCCTAATATAAATTGGTGGCTTGTCCGGTATCCTAATATAAATTGGAGGCTTGTCCAGTATCCTAATATAAATTGGAGACTTGTCCAGTATCCTAATATAAATTGGAGACTTGTCCGGTATCCTAACACAAATTGGAGACTTGTTCGGTATCCTAATATAAATTGGTGGCTTGACCGGTATCCTAATATAAATTGGAGACTTGTTCGGTATCCTAACACAAATTGGAGACTTGTCCGGTATCCTAATATAAATTGGAGACTTGTCCGGTATCCTAATATAAATTGGAGAATTGTCCGGTATCCTAACACAAATTGGAGAATTGTCCGGTATCCTAACACAAATTGGAGACTTGTCCTGTATCCTAATATAAATTGGAGAATTGTCCGGTATCCTAACACAAATTGGAGACTTGTCCAGTATCCTAACACAAATTGGAGACTTGTCCGGTATCCTAACACAAATAGCGGTTTGTCCGGTATCCTAAAATAAATTGGAGAATTGTCCGGTATCCTAACACAAATTGGAGATTTGTCCTGTATCCTAATATAAATTGGAGACTTGTCCGGTATCCTAACACAAATTGGAGACTTGTCCTGTATCCTAATATAAATTGGAGACTTGTCCTGTATCCTAACACAAATTGGAGACTTGTCCGGTACCCTAACACAAATTGGAGACTTGTCCTGTATCCTAATATAAATTGGAGAATTGTCCGGTATCCTAACACAAATTGGAGACTTGTCCTGTATCCTAATATAAATTGGAGACTTGTCCGGTATCCTAATATAAATTGTAGACTTGTCCGGTATCCTAAAATAAATTGGAGACTTGTCCGGTATCCTAATATAAATTGGAGGCTTGTCCGGTATCCTAACACAAATTGGAGACTTGTCCTGTATCCTAATATAAATTGGAGACTTGTCCGGTATCCTAAAATAAATTGGAGACTTGTCCGGTATCCTAATATAAATTGTAGACTTGTCCGGTATCCTAATATAAATTGGAGGCTTGTCCGGTATCCTAACACAAATTGTAGACTTGTCCGGTATCCTAAAATAAATTCAGTACGAAGTCTTACAACACCAGGTTAAAGTCCAACAGGTTTGTTTCGATGTCACTCTCTTTCAGAGCGCTGCTCCTTCCTCAGGTGAATGAAGAGGTCTGTTCCAGAAACACATATATCGACAAATTCAAAGATGCCAAACAATGCTTGGAATGCGAGCATTAGCAGGTGATTAAATCTTTACAGATCCAGAGATGGGGTAACCCCAGGTTAAAGAGGTGTGAATTGTACCAAGCCAGGACAGTTGGTAGGATTTCGCAGGCCAGATGGTGGGGGATGAATGTAATGTGACATGAATCCCAGGTCCCGGTTGAGGCCGCACTCATGTGTGCGGAACTTGGCTATAAGTTTCTGCTCGGCGATTCTGCGTTGTCGCGGGTCCTGAAGGCCGCCTTGGAGAACGCTTACCCGGAGATCAGAGGCTGAATGCCCTTGACTGCTGAAGTGTTCCCCGACTGGAAGGGAACATTCCTGCTTGGTGATTGTTGCGCGATGTCCGTTCATTCGTTGTCGCAGCGTCTGCATGGTCTCGCCAATGTACCACGCTTCGGGACATCCAATATATGTGTTTCTGGAACAGACCTCTTCATTCACCTGAGGAAGGAGCAGCGCTCCGAAAGCTAGTGACATCGAAACAAACCTGTTGGACTTTAACCTGGTGTTGTAAGACTTCGTACTGTGCTCACCCCAGTCCAACGCCGGCATCTCCACATCATGGCTACCATGGACACCGCAAACTGCCGGCTCAAAGTGGAGAGGATCTCCAGGAAGATCGCGCATATAGACACTGACATTAAGTTTCTACAAAGATGCAAGAAAGCAGACCAGATCCCGAAAGGGCTACAGATCACAAACCCACTCAAGTCGACCTACAACACAGACTACGCTGAGAGACTCTGCCGTCGCACCTCTCTCACACTCCTCAACCACCTCGTCCGCCAGCTCTACAGCAGACGACGCAACCTGGAAACCAAGATAGAGGCCATATTCTCAACTTGCGCTCAGGATGCAGCAGACCAGCTGCGGAACACCGCCAAACAGATGAGACAACATTACTATGCCACCTATATGCATACCAAGAACAGAAAGCTTGAGAAACTTGGCATCACCACCGGCAGCAACCAAGCCACCCCCGGTGTCACAGTAGAAAACAATACAGGGAAATCTGTTGTCAACTTGTCAGACTACACCCTTCAACCAGACGAAATCGAAGTCCTCAGCAGAGGGCTCAACTTCTGCACCACCACCAAAATGGACCCCATCAGTCTCGCGGCAGACACGGAGGAATTCATCAGGCGAATGAGGCTCCGGGAATTCTTCCACAGACCCCAAGTGGCCAACAGCGAACCCAAGCAGACTACCAATGAACCGGAACAGCAGGCCGAGAGATCTGCGGTGCGGCAACCGAAGAGGAAAGAGTCGAATTGGACCCCTCCGGAAGGCCGCTGCCTTAGACTCGACATGTATGCTCAAGCCGTCAGGAGTCGCGTCAATGCCAGATTCATCAGTCGCATTCACAAGACAGCCCCGAACGTCACCCAAGCACAACGCAACGCCATCCACGCTCTCAAGACCAGCCGCAGCATCGTCATCAAACCAGCAGACAAAGGGGGGGCCACTGTCGTACTGAACAGAACGGACTACTGCAAAGAAGTATACCGACAACTGAACAACCAAGAACACTACAGACAGTTACCCGCAGATCCAACCAAGGAACACATCCGCCAACTTAACAGGCTGATCAAGACCTTGGATCCAGATCTTCAGAGCACCCTACGTGCTCTCATCCCACGTACTCCCCGCATTGGAGATCTCTACTGCCTCCCGAAAATACATAAGGCCAACACACCAGGCCGCCCTATCGTTTCAGGCAATGGGACCCTGTGTGAGAACCTCTCTGGCTACATCGAGGGCATCTTGAAACCCATCGTACAAGGTACACCCGGCTTCTGTCGCGACACGACGGACTTCCTACAGAAACTGAGCACCCATGGACCAGTTGAACCAGGAACATTCCTCGTCACAATGGACGTCTCGGCACTCTACACCAGCATCCCCCATGACGACGGCATTGCTGCAACAGCCTCAGTACTCAACACCGACAACTGCCAATCTCCAGACGTAATTCTGCAACTCATCCGCTTCATTCTGGATCACAACGTCTTCACCTTCGACAACAAGTTCTTCATCCAGACGCACGGAACAGCCATGGGGACCAAATTCACACCCCAATACGCCAATATCTTCATGCACAAGTTTGAACAGGACCTACTCACCGCACAGGACCTTCAACCGATGTTATACACCAGATACATCAATGACATTTTTTTCCTTTGGACCCACGGCGAAGAATCACTGAAACGACTACACAATGACATGAATAAGTTCCATCCAACCATCAGACTCACCATGGACTACTCTCCAAAATCAGTTGCATTCTTGGACACACTCGTCTCCATCAAGGACGGTCACCTCAGCACTTCGCTTTACCGCAAACCCACGGATAACCTCATGATGCTCCACTTCTCCAGCTTCCACCCTAAACACATTAAAGAAGCCATCCCCTATGGACAAGCGCTCCGTATACACAGGATCTGCTCAGACGAGGAGGAGCGTAACAGACATCTACAGACGTTGAAAGATGCCCTCGTACGAACGGGATATGGCACTCGACTCATCGATCGACAGTTCCAACGCGCCACAGCGAAAAACCGGACCGACCTCCTCAGAAGACAAACATGGGACACAACCGACAGAATACCCTTCGTCGTCCAGTACTTCCCCGGAGCGGAGAAACTACGTCACCCTCTTCACAGCTTTCAACACGTCATTGATGACGATGAACATCTTGCCAAGGTCATCCCCACACCCCCACTACTTGCCTTCAAACAACCGCGCAACCTCAAACGAACCATTGTTCGCAGCAAACTACCCAGTCTTCAGAACAGCGACCACGACAACACACAACCCTGTCATGGCAATCTCTGCAAGACGTGCCAGATCATCGACATGGATACCACTATTACACGTGAGAACATCACCCACCAGGTACGCGGTACATACTCGTGCGACTCGGCCAACGTTGTCTACCTCATACGCTGCAGGAAACGATGTCCCGAAGCGTGGTACATTGGCGAGACCATGCAGACGCTGCGACAACGAATGAACAGACATCGCGCAACAATCACCAGGCAGGAATGTTCCCTTCCAGTCGGGGAACACTTCAGCAGTCAAGGGCATTCAGCCTGTGATCTCCGGGTAAGCGTTCTCCAAGGCGGCCTTCAGGACGCGCGACAACGCAGAATCGCCGAGCAGAAACTTATAGCCAAGTTCCGCTCACATGAGTGCGGCCTCAACCGGGACCTGGGATTCATGTTGCATTACATTCATCCCCCACCATCTGGCCTGCGAAATCCTACCAACTGTCCTGGCTTGGTACAATTCACACCTCTTTAACCTGGGGTTACCCCATCTCTGGATCTGTAAAGATTTAATCACCTGCCAATGCTCGCATTCCAAGCATTGTTTGGCATCCTTGAATTTGTCTATATATGTGTTTCTGGAACAGACCTCTTCATTCACCTGAGGAAGGAGCAGCGCTCCGAAAGCTAGTGACATCGAAACAAACCTGTTGGACTTTAACCTGGTGTTGTAAGACTTCGTACTGTGCTCACCCCAGTCCAACGCCGGCATCTCCACATCATGGCTAATATAAATTGGAGGCTTGTCCGGTATCCTAACACAAATTGGAGACTTGTCCGGTATCCTAATATAAATTGGTGGCTTGTCCGGTATCCAAATATAAATTGGAGGCTTGTCCGGTATCCCAACACAAATTGGAGACTTGTCCGTTATCCTAATATAAATTGGGGGCTCGTCCGGTATCCTAATATAAATTGGAGACTTGTCCGGTATCCTAATATAAATTGGAGGCTTGTCCGGTATCCTAACACAAATTGGAGGCTTGTCCGGTATCCTAACACAAATTGGAGGCTTGTCCGGTATCCTAACACAAATTGGAGGCTTGTCCGGTATCCTAACACAAATTGGAGACTTGTCCGGTATCCTAATATAAATTGGAGACATGTCCGGTATCCTAACACAAATTGGAGACTTGTCCGGTATCCTAACACAAATTGGAGGCTTGTCCGGTATCCTAATATAAATTGGTGGCTTGTCCGGTATCCTAACACAAATTGGAGCATTGTCCGGTATCCTAACACAAATAGCGGTTTGTCCGGTATCCTAACACAAATTGGAGAGTTGTCCGGTATCCTAATATAAATTGAAGACTTGTCCAGTATCCTAACACAAATTGAAGACTTGTCCGGTATCCTGATATAAATTGGAGACATGTCCGGTATCCTAATATAAATTGGGGGCTCGTCCGGTCTCCTAATTTAAATTGGAGACTTGTCCGGTATCCTAATATAAATTGGAGGCTTGTCCGGTATCCTAACACAAATTGGAGACTTGTCCGGTATCCTAATATAAATTGGACACTTGTCCGGTATCCTAACATAAATTGGAGGCTTGTCCGGTATCCTAACACAAATTGGAGACTTGTCCGGTATCCTAACATAAATTGGAGGTTTGTCCGGTATCCTAATATAAATTGGAGTCTTGTCCGGTATCCTAACACAAATTGGAGACTTGTCCGGTATCCTAACACAAATTGGAGGCTTGTCCGGTATTCTAACACAAATTGGATACTTGTCCGTTATCCTAATATAAATTGGGGGCTCGTCCAGTATCCTAATATAAATTGGAGGCTTGTCCGGTATCCTAACACAAATTGGAGACTTGTCCGTTATCCTAACACAAATTGGAGGCTTGTCCGGTATCCTAAAACAAATTGGAGACTTGTCCGTTATCCTAACACAAATTGGAGACTTGTCCGGTATCCTAATATAAATTGGAGACTTGTCCGGTATCCTAATATAAATTGGAGACTTGTCCGTTATCCTAATATAAATTGGAGGCTTGTCCGGTATCCTAACACAAATTGGAGACTTGTCCGGTATCCTAATATAAATTGGGGGCTTGTCCGGTATCCTAACACAAATTGGAGATTTGTCCGGTATCCTGATATAAATTGGAGAATTGTCCGGTATCCTAACACAAATTGGAGGCTTGTCCGGTATCCTAAAATAAATTGGAGGCTTGTCCGGTATCCTAACACAAATTGGAGACTTGTCCGTTATCCTAACACAAATTGGAGACTTGTCCGGTATCCTGATATAAATTGGAGAATTGTCCGGTATCCTGATATAAATTGGAGACTTGTCCGGTATCCTAATACAAATTGGAGACTTGTCCGGTATCCTAATACAAATTGGAGGCTTGTCCCGTATCCTAACACAAATTGGAGACTTGTCCGGTATCCTAACACAAATTGGAGACTTGTCCGGTATCCTAATGTAAATTGGAGGCTTGTCCGGTATCCTAACACAAATT
The DNA here is from genome assembly GCF_047496885.1 of Scyliorhinus torazame. Lineage (NCBI taxonomy): Eukaryota > Metazoa > Chordata > Chondrichthyes > Carcharhiniformes > Scyliorhinidae > Scyliorhinus > Scyliorhinus torazame. The sequence continues at coordinate 23,692,446 of NC_092725.1, read as the reverse complement.
GGAGACTTGTCCGGTCTCCTAATATAAATTGGAGGCTTGTCCGGTATCCTAATATAAATTGGAGTCTTGTCCGGTATCCTAATTTAAATTGGAGACTTGTCCGGTATCCTAATATAAATTGGAGGCTTGTCCGGTATCCTAATATAAATTGGAGAATTGTCCAGTATCCTAACACAAATTGGAGACTTGTCCGTTAACCTAACACAAATTGGAGACTTGTCCGGTATCCTAATATAAATTGGAGGCTTGTCCCGTATCCTAACACAAATTGGAGACTTGTCCGGTATCCTAATATAAATTGGAGACTTGTCCGGTATCCTAATATAAATTGGAGACTTGTCCGGTATCCTAATATAAATTGGAGACATGTCCGGTATCCTAATATAATTTGGAGGCTTGTCCGGTATCCTAACATAAATTGGAGGCTTGTCCGGTATCCTAATATAAATTGGAGAATTGTCCGGTATCCTAATATAAATTGGAGGCTTGTCCGGTATCCTAATATAAATTGGAGGCTTGTCCGGTATCCTAATATAAATTGGAGACTTGTCCGGTATCCTAATATAAATTGGAGGCTTGTCCGGTATCCTAATATAAATTGGAGAATTGTCCGGTATCCTAATATAAATTGGAGACTTGTCCCGTATTCTAACACAAATTGGAGACTTGTCCGGTATCCTAATATAAATTGGAGAATTGTCCGGTATCCTAATATAAATTGGAGACTTGTCCCGTATCCTAATATAAATTGGAGAATTGTCCGGTATCCTAATATAAATTGGAGAATTGTCCGGTATCCTAATATAAATTGGAGACTTGTCCGGTATCCTAATATAAATTGGAGGCTTGTCCGGTATCCTAATATAAATTGGAGGCTTGTCCGGTATCCTAACACAAATTGGAGATTTGTCCGGTATCCTGATATAAATTGGAGAATTGTCCGGTATCCTAACACAAATTGGAGGCTTGTCCGGTATCCTAAAATAAATTGGAGGCTTGTCCGGTATCCTAACACAAATTGGAGACTTGTCCGTTATCCTAACACAAATTGGAGACTTGTCCGGTATCCTGATATAAATTGGAGAATTGTCCGGTATCCTGATATAAATTGGAGACTTGTCCGGTATCCTAATACAAATTGGAGACTTGTCCGGTATCCTAATACAAATTGGAGGCTTGTCCCGTATCCTAACACAAATTGGAGACTTGTCCGGTATCCTAACACAAATTGGAGACTTGTCCGGTATCCTAATGTAAATTGGAGGCTTGTCCGGTATCCTAACACAAATTGGAGACTTGTCCGGTCTCCTAATATAAATTGGAGGCTTGTCCGGTATCCTAATATAAATTGGAGTCTTGTCCGGTATCCTAATTTAAATTGGAGACTTGTCCGGTATCCTAATATAAATTGGAGGCTTGTCCGGTATCCTAATATAAATTGGAGAATTGTCCAGTATCCTAACACAAATTGGAGACTTGTCCGTTAACCTAACACAAATTGGAGACTTGTCCGGTATCCTAATATAAATTGGAGGCTTGTCCCGTATCCTAACACAAATTGGAGACTTGTCCGGTATCCTAATATAAATTGGAGACTTGTCCGGTATCCTAATATAAATTGGAGACTTGTCCGGTATCCTAATATAAATTGGAGACATGTCCGGTATCCTAATATAATTTGGAGGCTTGTCCGGTATCCTAACATAAATTGGAGGCTTGTCCGGTATCCTAATATAAATTGGAGAATTGTCCGGTATCCTAATATAAATTGGAGGCTTGTCCGGTATCCTAATATAAATTGGAGGCTTGTCCGGTATCCTAATATAAATTGGAGACTTGTCCGGTATCCTAATATAAATTGGAGGCTTGTCCGGTATCCTAATATAAATTGGAGAATTGTCCGGTATCCTAATATAAATTGGAGACTTGTCCCGTATTCTAACACAAATTGGAGACTTGTCCGGTATCCTAATATAAATTGGAGAATTGTCCGGTATCCTAATATAAATTGGAGACTTGTCCCGTATCCTAATATAAATTGGAGAATTGTCCGGTATCCTAATATAAATTGGAGACTTGTCCCGTATCCTAACACAAATTGGAGACTTGTCCGTTAACCTAACACAAATTGGAGACTTGTCCGGTATCCTAATATAAATTGGAGGCTTGTCCCGTATCCTAACACAAATTGGAGACTTGTCCGTTAACCTAACACAAATTGGAGACTTGTCCGGTATCCTAATATAAATTGGAGGCTTGTCCCGTATCCTAACACAAATTGGAGACTTGTCTGGTATCCTAATATAAATTGGAGGCTTGTCCGGTATCCTAATATAAATTGGAGGCTTGTCCAGTATCCTAACACAAATTGGAGCCTTGTCCGGTATCCTAATATAAATTGGTGGCTTGTCCGGTATCCTAATATAAATTGGAGACTTGTCCGGTATCCTAATATAAATTGGTGGCTTGTCCGGTATCCTAATATAAATTGGAGACTTGTCCGGTATCCTAATATAAATTGGTGGCTTGTCCGGTATCCTAATATAAATTGGAGACTTGTCCGGTATCCTAACACAAATTGGAGACTTGTCCGGTATCCTAATATAAATTGGAGACTTGTCCGGTATCCTAACACAAATTGGAGACTTGTCCGGTATCCTAACACAAATTGGAGACTTGTCCGGTATCCTAATATAAATTGGAGACTTGTCCGGTATCCTAACACAAATTGGAGACTTGTCCGGTATCCTAACACAAATTGGAGGCTTGTCCGGTATCCTAATATAAATTGGAGGCTTGTCCGGTATCCTAATATAAATTGGAGGCTTGTCCGGTATCCTAATATAAATTGGAGACTTGTCCGGTATCCTAATATAAATTGGAGGCTTGTCCGGTATCCTAATATAAATTGGAGAATTGTCCGGTATCCTAATATAAATTGGAGACTTGTCCCGTATTCTAACACAAATTGGAGACTTGTCCGGTATCCTAATATAAATTGGAGAATTGTCCGGTATCCTAATATAAATTGGAGACTTGTCCCGTATCCTAATATAAATTGGAGAATTGTCCGGTATCCTAATATAAATTGGAGACTTGTCCCGTATCCTAACACAAATTGGAGACTTGTCCGTTAACCTAACACAAATTGGAGACTTGTCCGGTATCCTAATATAAATTGGAGGCTTGTCCGGTATCCTAACACAAATTGGAGACTTGTCCGGTATCCTAACACAAATTGGAGACTTGTCCGGTATCCTAATATAAATTGGAGGTTTGTCCGGTATCCTAACACAAATTGGAGACTTGTCCGGTATCCTAATATAAATTGGAGACTTGTCCGGTATCCTAATATAAATTGGAGACTTGTCCGTTATCCTAACACAAATTGGAGACTTGTCCGTTATCCTAATATAAATTGGAGGCTTGTCCGGTATCCTAACACAAATTGGAGACTTGTCCGGTATCCTAATATAAATTGGAGACTTGTCCCGTATCCTAATATAAATTGGAGGCTTGTCCGGTATCCTAACACAAATTGGAGACTTGTCCGGTATCCTAATATAAATTGGAGACTTGTCCGGTATCCTAATATAAATTGGAGGCTTGTCCGGTATCCTAACACAAATTGGAGACTTGTCCGTTATCCTAATATAAATTGGGGGCTTGTCCGGTATCCTAACACAAATTGGAGATTTGTCCGGTATCCTGATATAAATTGGAGAATTGTCCGGTATCCTAACACAAATTGGAGGCTTGTCCGGTATCCTAAAATAAATTGGAGGCTTGTCCGGTATCCTAACACAAATTGGAGACTTGTCCGGTATCCTGATATAAATTGGAGAATTGTCCGGTATCCTGATATAAATTGGAGACTTGTCCGGTATCCTAATACAAATTGGAGACTTGTCCGGTATCCTAACGCAAATTGGAGACTTGTCCGGTATCCTAATATAAATTGGAGACTTGTCCCGTATCCTAATATAAATTGGAGACTTGTCCGGTATCCTAATATAAATTGGAGGCTTGTCCGGTATCCTAATATAAATTGGAGACTTGTCCGTTATCCTAATATAAATTGGAGGCTTGTCCGGTATCCTAACACAAATTGGAGACTTGTCCGGTATCCTAATATAAATTGGGGGCTTGTCCGGTATCCTAACACAAATTGGAGATTTGTCCGGTATCCTGATATAAATTGGAGAATTGTCCGGTATCCTAACACAAATTGGAGGCTTGTCCGGTATCCTAAAATAAATTGGAGGCTTGTCCGGTATCCTAACACAAATTGGAGACTTGTCCGTTATCCTAACACAAATTGGAGACTTGTCCGGTATCCTGATATAAATTGGAGAATTGTCCGGTATCCTGATATAAATTGGAGACTTGTCCGGTATCCTAATACAAATTGGAGACTTGTCCGGTATCCTAATACAAATTGGAGGCTTGTCCCGTATCCTAACACAAATTGGAGACTTGTCCGGTATCCTAATATAAATTGGAGACTTGTCCGGTATCCTAATATAAATTGGAGACTTGTCCGGTATCCTAATATAAATTGGAGACATGTCCGGTATCCTAATATAATTTGGAGGCTTGTCCGGTATCCTAACATAAATTGGAGGCTTGTCCGGTATCCTAATATAAATTGGAGAATTGTCCGGTATCCTAATATAAATTGGAGGCTTGTCCGGTATCCTAATATAAATTGGAGGCTTGTCCGGTATCCTAATATAAATTGGAGACTTGTCCGGTATCCTAATATAAATTGGAGGCTTGTCCGGTATCCTAATATAAATTGGAGAATTGTCCGGTATCCTAATATAAATTGGAGACTTGTCCCGTATTCTAACACAAATTGGAGACTTGTCCGGTATCCTAATATAAATTGGAGAATTGTCCGGTATCCTAATATAAATTGGAGACTTGTCCCGTATCCTAATATAAATTGGAGAATTGTCCGGTATCCTAATATAAATTGGAGACTTGTCCCGTATCCTAACACAAATTGGAGACTTGTCCGTTAACCTAACACAAATTGGAGACTTGTCCGGTATCCTAATATAAATTGGAGGCTTGTCCCGTATCCTAACACAAATTGGAGACTTGTCCGTTAACCTAACACAAATTGGAGACTTGTCCGGTATCCTAATATAAATTGGAGGCTTGTCCCGTATCCTAACACAAATTGGAGACTTGTCTGGTATCCTAATATAAATTGGAGGCTTGTCCGGTATCCTAATATAAATTGGAGGCTTGTCCAGTATCCTAACACAAATTGGAGCCTTGTCCGGTATCCTAATATAAATTGGTGGCTTGTCCGGTATCCTAATATAAATTGGAGACTTGTCCGGTATCCTAATATAAATTGGTGGCTTGTCCGGTATCCTAATATAAATTGGAGACTTGTCCGGTATCCTAATATAAATTGGTGGCTTGTCCGGTATCCTAATATAAATTGGAGACTTGTCCGGTATCCTAACACAAATTGGAGACTTGTCCGGTATCCTAATATAAATTGGAGACTTGTCCGGTATCCTAACACAAATTGGAGACTTGTCCGGTATCCTAACACAAATTGGAGACTTGTCCGGTATCCTAATATAAATTGGAGACTTGTCCGGTATCCTAACACAAATTGGAGACTTGTCCGGTATCCTAACACAAATTGGAGGCTTGTCCGGTATCCTAATATAAATTGGAGGCTTGTCCGGTATCCTAATATAAATTGGAGGCTTGTCCGGTATCCTAATATAAATTGGAGACTTGTCCGGTATCCTAATATAAATTGGAGGCTTGTCCGGTATCCTAATATAAATTGGAGAATTGTCCGGTATCCTAATATAAATTGGAGACTTGTCCCGTATTCTAACACAAATTGGAGACTTGTCCGGTATCCTAATATAAATTGGAGAATTGTCCGGTATCCTAATATAAATTGGAGACTTGTCCCGTATCCTAATATAAATTGGAGAATTGTCCGGTATCCTAATATAAATTGGAGACTTGTCCCGTATCCTAACACAAATTGGAGACTTGTCCGTTAACCTAACACAAATTGGAGACTTGTCCGGTATCCTAATATAAATTGGAGGCTTGTCCGGTATCCTAACACAAATTGGAGACTTGTCCGGTATCCTAACACAAATTGGAGACTTGTCCGGTATCCTAATATAAATTGGAGGTTTGTCCGGTATCCTAACACAAATTGGAGACTTGTCCGGTATCCTAATATAAATTGGAGACTTGTCCGGTATCCTAATATAAATTGGAGACTTGTCCGTTATCCTAACACAAATTGGAGACTTGTCCGTTATCCTAATATAAATTGGAGGCTTGTCCGGTATCCTAACACAAATTGGAGACTTGTCCGGTATCCTAATATAAATTGGAGACTTGTCCCGTATCCTAATATAAATTGGAGGCTTGTCCGGTATCCTAACACAAATTGGAGACTTGTCCGGTATCCTAATATAAATTGGAGACTTGTCCGGTATCCTAATATAAATTGGAGGCTTGTCCGGTATCCTAACACAAATTGGAGACTTGTCCGTTATCCTAATATAAATTGGGGGCTTGTCCGGTATCCTAACACAAATTGGAGATTTGTCCGGTATCCTGATATAAATTGGAGAATTGTCCGGTATCCTAACACAAATTGGAGGCTTGTCCGGTATCCTAAAATAAATTGGAGGCTTGTCCGGTATCCTAACACAAATTGGAGACTTGTCCGGTATCCTGATATAAATTGGAGAATTGTCCGGTATCCTGATATAAATTGGAGACTTGTCCGGTATCCTAATACAAATTGGAGACTTGTCCGGTATCCTAACGCAAATTGGAGACTTGTCCGGTATCCTAATATAAATTGGAGACTTGTCCCGTATCCTAATATAAATTGGAGACTTGTCCGGTATCCTAATATAAATTGGAGGCTTGTCCGGTATCCTAATATAAATTGGAGACTTGTCCGTTATCCTAATATAAATTGGAGGCTTGTCCGGTATCCTAACACAAATTGGAGACTTGTCCGGTATCCTAATATAAATTGGGGGCTTGTCCGGTATCCTAACACAAATTGGAGATTTGTCCGGTATCCTGATATAAATTGGAGAATTGTCCGGTATCCTAACACAAATTGGAGGCTTGTCCGGTATCCTAAAATAAATTGGAGGCTTGTCCGGTATCCTAACACAAATTGGAGACTTGTCCGTTATCCTAACACAAATTGGAGACTTGTCCGGTATCCTGATATAAATTGGAGAATTGTCCGGTATCCTGATATAAATTGGAGACTTGTCCGGTATCCTAATACAAATTGGAGACTTGTCCGGTATCCTAATACAAATTGGAGGCTTGTCCCGTATCCTAACACAAATTGGAGACTTGTCCGGTATCCTAACACAAATTGGAGACTTGTCCGGTATCCTAATGTAAATTGGAGGCTTGTCCGGTATCCTAACACAAATTGGAGACTTGTCCGGTCTCCTAATATAAATTGGAGGCTTGTCCGGTATCCTAATATAAATTGGAGTCTTGTCCGGTATCCTAATTTAAATTGGAGACTTGTCCGGTATCCTAATATAAATTGGAGGCTTGTCCGGTATCCTAATATAAATTGGAGAATTGTCCAGTATCCTAACACAAATTGGAGACTTGTCCGTTAACCTAACACAAATTGGAGACTTGTCCGGTATCCTAATATAAATTGGAGGCTTGTCCCGTATCCTAACACAAATTGGAGACTTGTCCGGTATCCTAATATAAATTGGAGACTTGTCCGGTATCCTAATATAAATTGGAGACTTGTCCGGTATCCTAATATAAATTGGAGACATGTCCGGTATCCTAATATAATTTGGAGGCTTGTCCGGTATCCTAACATAAATTGGAGGCTTGTCCGGTATCCTAATATAAATTGGAGAATTGTCCGGTATCCTAATATAAATTGGAGGCTTGTCCGGTATCCTAATATAAATTGGAGGCTTGTCCGGTATCCTAATATAAATTGGAGACTTGTCCGGTATCCTAATATAAATTGGAGGCTTGTCCGGTATCCTAATATAAATTGGAGAATTGTCCGGTATCCTAATATAAATTGGAGACTTGTCCCGTATTCTAACACAAATTGGAGACTTGTCCGGTATCCTAATATAAATTGGAGAATTGTCCGGTATCCTAATATAAATTGGAGACTTGTCCCGTATCCTAATATAAATTGGAGAATTGTCCGGTATCCTAATATAAATTGGAGAATTGTCCGGTATCCTAATATAAATTGGAGACTTGTCCGGTATCCTAATATAAATTGGAGGCTTGTCCGGTATCCTAATATAAATTGGAGGCTTGTCCGGTATCCTAACACAAATTGGAGATTTGTCCGGTATCCTGATATAAATTGGAGAATTGTCCGGTATCCTAACACAAATTGGAGGCTTGTCCGGTATCCTAAAATAAATTGGAGGCTTGTCCGGTATCCTAACACAAATTGGAGACTTGTCCGTTATCCTAACACAAATTGGAGACTTGTCCGGTATCCTGATATAAATTGGAGAATTGTCCGGTATCCTGATATAAATTGGAGACTTGTCCGGTATCCTAATACAAATTGGAGACTTGTCCGGTATCCTAATACAAATTGGAGGCTTGTCCCGTATCCTAACACAAATTGGAGACTTGTCCGGTATCCTAACACAAATTGGAGACTTGTCCGGTATCCTAATGTAAATTGGAGGCTTGTCCGGTATCCTAACACAAATTGGAGACTTGTCCGGTCTCCTAATATAAATTGGAGGCTTGTCCGGTATCCTAATATAAATTGGAGTCTTGTCCGGTATCCTAATTTAAATTGGAGACTTGTCCGGTATCCTAATATAAATTGGAGGCTTGTCCGGTATCCTAATATAAATTGGAGAATTGTCCAGTATCCTAACACAAATTGGAGACTTGTCCGTTAACCTAACACAAATTGGAGACTTGTCCGGTATCCTAATATAAATTGGAGGCTTGTCCCGTATCCTAACACAAATTGGAGACTTGTCCGGTATCCTAATATAAATTGGAGACTTGTCCGGTATCCTAATATAAATTGGAGACTTGTCCGGTATCCTAATATAAATTGGAGACATGTCCGGTATCCTAATATAATTTGGAGGCTTGTCCGGTATCCTAACATAAATTGGAGGCTTGTCCGGTATCCTAATATAAATTGGAGAATTGTCCGGTATCCTAATATAAATTGGAGGCTTGTCCGGTATCCTAATATAAATTGGAGGCTTGTCCGGTATCCTAATATAAATTGGAGACTTGTCCGGTATCCTAATATAAATTGGAGGCTTGTCCGGTATCCTAATATAAATTGGAGAATTGTCCGGTATCCTAATATAAATTGGAGACTTGTCCCGTATTCTAACACAAATTGGAGACTTGTCCGGTATCCTAATATAAATTGGAGAATTGTCCGGTATCCTAATATAAATTGGAGACTTGTCCCGTATCCTAATATAAATTGGAGAATTGTCCGGTATCCTAATATAAATTGGAGACTTGTCCCGTATCCTAACACAAATTGGAGACTTGTCCGTTAACCTAACACAAATTGGAGACTTGTCCGGTATCCTAATATAAATTGGAGGCTTGTCCCGTATCCTAACACAAATTGGAGACTTGTCCGTTAACCTAACACAAATTGGAGACTTGTCCGGTATCCTAATATAAATTGGAGGCTTGTCCCGTATCCTAACACAAATTGGAGACTTGTCTGGTATCCTAATATAAATTGGAGGCTTGTCCGGTATCCTAATATAAATTGGAGGCTTGTCCAGTATCCTAACACAAATTGGAGACTTGTCCGGTATCCTAATATAAATTGGTGGCTTGTCCGGTATCCTAATATAAATTGGAGACTTGTCCGGTATCCTAACACAAATTGGAGACTTGTCCGGTATCCTAATATAAATTGGAGACTTGTCCGGTATCCTAACACAAATTGGAGACTTGTCCGGTATCCTAACACAAATTGGAGACTTGTCCGGTATCCTAATATAAATTGGAGACTTGTCCGGTATCCTAACACAAATTGGAGACTTGTCCGGTATCCTAACACAAATTGGAGGCTTGTCCGGTATCCTAATATAAATTGGAGGCTTGTCCGGTATCCTAATATAAATTGGAGGCTTGTCCGGTATCCTAATATAAATTGGAGACTTGTCCGGTATCCTAATATAAATTGGAGGCTTGTCCGGTATCCTAATATAAATTGGAGAATTGTCCGGTATCCTAATATAAATTGGAGACTTGTCCCGTATTCTAACACAAATTGGAGACTTGTCCGGTATCCTAATATAAATTGGAGAATTGTCCGGTATCCTAATATAAATTGGAGACTTGTCCCGTATCCTAATATAAATTGGAGAATTGTCCGGTATCCTAATATAAATTGGAGACTTGTCCCGTATCCTAACACAAATTGGAGACTTGTCCGTTAACCTAACACAAATTGGAGACTTGTCCGGTATCCTAATATAAATTGGAGGCTTGTCCGGTATCCTAACACAAATTGGAGACTTGTCCGGTATCCTAACACAAATTGGAGACTTGTCCGGTATCCTAATATAAATTGGAGGTTTGTCCGGTATCCTAACACAAATTGGAGACTTGTCCGGTATCCTAATATAAATTGGAGACTTGTCCGGTATCCTAATATAAATTGGAGACTTGTCCGTTATCCTAACACAAATTGGAGACTTGTCCGTTATCCTAATATAAATTGGAGGCTTGTCCGGTATCCTAACACAAATTGGAGACTTGTCCGGTATCCTAATATAAATTGGAGACTTGTCCCGTATCCTAATATAAATTGGAGGCTTGTCCGGTATCCTAACACAAATTGGAGACTTGTCCGGTATCCTAATATAAATTGGAGACTTGTCCGGTATCCTAATATAAATTGGAGGCTTGTCCGGTATCCTAACACAAATTGGAGACTTGTCCGTTATCCTAATATAAATTGGGGGCTTGTCCGGTATCCTAACACAAATTGGAGATTTGTCCGGTATCCTGATATAAATTGGAGAATTGTCCGGTATCCTAACACAAATTGGAGGCTTGTCCGGTATCCTAAAATAAATTGGAGGCTTGTCCGGTATCCTAACACAAATTGGAGACTTGTCCGGTATCCTGATATAAATTGGAGAATTGTCCGGTATCCTGATATAAATTGGAGACTTGTCCGGTATCCTAATACAAATTGGAGACTTGTCCGGTATCCTAACGCAAATTGGAGACTTGTCCGGTATCCTAATATAAATTGGAGACTTGTCCCGTATCCTAATATAAATTGGAGACTTGTCCGGTATCCTAATATAAATTGGAGGCTTGTCCGGTATCCTAACACAAATTGGAGACTTGTCCGTTATCCTAACACAAATTGGAGGCTTGTCCGGTATCCTAACACAAATTGGAGACTTGTCCGGTATCCTAACACAAATTGGAGACTTGTCCGGTATCCTAATATAAATTGGAGGTTTGTCCGGTATCCTAACACAAATTGGAGACTTGTCCGGTATCCTAATATAAATTGGAGACTTGTCCGGTATCCTAATATAAATTGGAGACTTGTCCGTTATCCTAACACAAATTGGAGACTTGTCCGTTATCCTAATATAAATTGGAGGCTTGTCCGGTATCCTAACACAAATTGGAGACTTGTCCGGTATCCTAATATAAATTGGAGACTTGTCCCGTATCCTAATATAAATTGGAGGCTTGTCCGGTATCCTAACACAAATTGGAGACTTGTCCGGTATCCTAATATAAATTGGAGACTTGTCCGGTATCCTAATATAAATTGGAGGCTTGTCCGGTATCCTAACACAAATTGGAGACTTGTCCGTTATCCTAATATAAATTGGGGGCTTGTCCGGTATCCTAACACAAATTGGAGATTTGTCCGGTATCCTGATATAAATTGGAGAATTGTCCGGTATCCTAACACAAATTGGAGGCTTGTCCGGTATCCTAAAATAAATTGGAGGCTTGTCCGGTATCCTAACACAAATTGGAGACTTGTCCGTTATCCTAACACAAATTGGAGACTTGTCCGGTATCCTGATATAAATTGGAGAATTGTCCGGTATCCTGATATAAATTGGAGACTTGTCCGGTATCCTAATACAAATTGGAGACTTGTCCGGTATCCTAATACAAATTGGAGACTTGTCCCGTATCCTAACACAAATTGGAGACTTGTCCGGTATCCTAATATAAATTGGGGGCTCGTCCGGTATCCTAATATAAATTGGAGACTTGTCCGGTATCCTAATATAAATTGGAGGCTTGTCCCGTATCCTAACACAAATTGGAGACTTGTCCGGTATCCTAATATAAATTGGGGGCTTGTCCGGTATCCTAATATAAATTGGAGGCTTGTCCGGTATCCTAATATAAATTGGAGGCTTGTCCCGTATCCTAACACAAATTGGAGACTTGTCCGGTATCCTAACACAAATTGGAGACTTGTCCGGTATCCTAATATAAATTAGAGACTTGTCCGGTATCCTAATATAAATTGGGGGCTTGTCCGGTATCCTAATATAAATTGGAGGCTTGTCCGGTATCCTAATATAAATTGGAGGCTTGTCCGGTATCCTAATGTAAATTGGAGACTCGTCCGGTATCCTAATATAAATTGGAGGCTTGTCCGGTATCCTAATATAAATTGGAGACTTGTCCGGTATCCTAATATAAATTGGACACTTGTCCGGTATCCTAATATAAATTGGAGACTTGTCCGGTATCCTAATATAAATTGGAGGCTTGTCCGGTATCCTAATATAAATTGGAGGCTTGTCCGGTATCCTAATATAAATTGGAGGCTTGTCCGGTATCCTAATATAAATTGGAGACTTGTCCGGTATCCTAATATAAATTGGAGACTTGTCCGGTATCCTAATATAAATTGGAGGCTTGTCCCGTATCCTAACACAAATTGGAGACTTGTCCGGTATCCTAATATAAATTGGAGACATGTCCAGTATCCTAACACAAATTGGAGGCTTGTCCGGTATCCTAATATAAATTGGAGACTTGTCCGGTATCCTAATATAAATTGGAGGCTTGTCCGGTATCCTAATATAAATTGGAGGCTTGTCCGGTATCCTAACACAAATTGGAGACTTGTCCGGTATCCTAATATAAATTGGAGGCTTGTCCGGTATCCTAATACAAATTGGAGACTTGTCCGGTATCCTAATATAAATTGGAGGCTTGTCCGGTATCCTAATACAAATTGGAGACTTGTCCGGTATCCTAATATAAATTGGAGGCTTGTCCGGTATCCTAACACAAATTGGAGACTTGTCCGGTATCCTAATATAAATTGGAGACTTGTCCGGTATCCTAATATAAATTGGAGGCTTGTCCCGTATCCTAACACAAATTGGAGACTTGTCCGGTATCCTAATATAAATTGGAGGCTTGTCCCGTATCCTAACACAAATTGGAGACTTGTCCGGTATCCTAATATAAATTGGAGACATGTCCAGTATCCTAACACAAATTGGAGGCTTGTCCGGTATCCTAATATAAATTGGAGACTTGTCCGGTATCCTAATATAAATTGGAGGCTTGTCCGGTATCCTAATATAAATTGGAGGCTTGTCCGGTATCCTAACACAAATTGGAGACTTGTCCGGTATCCTAATATAAATTGGAGGCTTGTCCGGTATCCTAATACAAATTGGAGACTTGTCCGGTATCCTAATATAAATTGGAGGCTTGTCCGGTATCCTAATACAAATTGGAGACTTGTCCGGTATCCTAATATAAATTGGAGGCTTGTCCGGTATCCTAACACAAATTGGAGACTTGTCCGGTATCCTAATATAAATTGGAGACTTGTCCGGTATCCTAATATAAATTGGAGGCTTGTCCCGTATCCTAACACAAATTGGAGACTTGTCCGGTATCCTAATATAAATTGGAGGCTTGTCCCGTATCCTAACACAAATTGGAGACTTGTCCGGTATCCTAATATAAATTGCAGGCTTGTCCGGTATCCTAACACAAATTGGAGGCTTGTCCGGTATCCTAATGTAAATTGGAGACTTGTCCGGTATCCTAATATAAATTGGAGGCTTGTCCGGTATCCTAATATAAATTGGAGTCTTGTCCGGTATCCTAATATAAATTGGAGGCTTGTCCGGTATCCTAATATAAATTGGAGACTTGTCCGGTATCCTAATATAAATTGGGGGCTCGTCCGGTATCCTAATATAAATTGGAGACTTGTCCGGTATCCTAATATAAATTGGAGGCTTGTCCGGTATCCTAATATAAATTGGAGACTTGTCCGGTATCCTAATATAAATTGGGGGCTCGTCCGGTATCCTAATATAAATTGGAGACTTGTCCGGTATCCTAATATAAATCGGAGGCTTGTCCGGTATCCTAATATAAATTGGAGGCTTGTCCGGTATCCTAATATAAATTGGAGGCTTGTCCGGTATCCTAATATAAATTGGAGACTTGTCCGGTATCCTAACACAAATTGGAGACTTGTCCGGTATCCTAACACAAATTGGAGACTTGTCCAGTATCCTAATATAAATTGGAGGCTTGTCCGGTATCCTAATATAAATTGGAGGCTTGTCCGGTATCCTAATATAAATTGCAGACTTGTCCGTTATCCTAATATAAATTGGAGGCTTGTCCGGTATCCTAACACAAATTGGAGACTTGTCCGGTATCCTAACACAAATTGGAGACTTGTCCGTTATCCTAATATAAATTGGAGACTTGTCCGTTATCCTAATATAAATTGGGGGCTCGTCCGGTATCCTAATGTAAATTGGAGACTTGTCCGGTATCCTAATATAAATTGGAGACTTGTCCGGTATCCTAATATAAATTGGGGGCTCGTCCGGTATCCTAATGTAAATTGGAGACTTGTCCGGTATCCTAATATAAATTGGAGACTTGTCCGGTATCCTAATATAAATTGGAGGATTGTCCGGTATCCTAACACAAATTGGAGACTTGTCCGGTATCCTAATATAAATTGGAGGCTTGTCCGGTATCCTAATATAAATTGGGGGCTCGTCCGGTATCCTAATATAAATTGGAGGCTTGTCCGGTATCCTAATATAAATTGGAGACTTGTCCGGTATCCTAATATAATTTGGAGGCTTGTCCGGTATCCTAATATAAATTGGAGGCTTGTCCGGTATCCTAATATAAATTGGAGGCTTGTCCGGTATCCTAATATAATTTGGAGGCTTGTCCGGTATCAGAATAAGGGGGAGCTCATTTGAGACGGATTTGAGGCAGAATCTCTTCTCAAAGAATCTTTAGAATTCTTCACCTCAGGGAGCTGCGGGGGCCGAGCCCTTTAACATTTACAAGGCCGAGATTGGTAGGTTTGGGGAAATTAAAGGTTGGGGAGATAAGGCAGGAGAGTGAGCTTGGAGAGTGTTCGATCAGACATGGTCTTATTAAATGGGGGGGGGGGGGCAGCTCGAAGGGCTGAATGGCCTCCTCCTGTTCCTATTCCTGATGGTCTTATTTCTCTCGGACACCCTCACATCAATGGTACTCTTTCCTCCACCCCCGCACCCTCCACCTCTCACCCAGGTAAGGCTCCCGCGAGAGAGCGGAGGAGGATTGGCGATTCCCTTCTCTACGGTAGGCATACTCACGTTGCTGATAAGTGCACTGAATCCTTCCTGGGCCATCTCCAACTGGAAGGAACTTAAGGCTCCCGACCCACTGGTGCCTTGGAAAGATAAAAATTGGAGTCATCGTCGACTGAGACCGGGACCAAAATTAAAATATGCATTTTGCGAACCACCGCCCTAGATCACCCCCCCCCCCCCCCCCCCGCCCCCCCCCAGTGGCCCCCAAGAGATTCAATCAACGAGTCCAGAGCATTGAAAAGTGAAGGTCCAGTCGGAATCACAGCGGCCATTTTGGTCACAGGAAGATTTCACAGTACGAGAAATAATCAGATCATCCGTCTTTTAAATGGCTATTTTTAAGATAAATACGGACGGGGAATATGTCCCTCAATTGTTTCCCAACTTGGTTCACCCAGAGGACCAGGAGAGGGGGATTGGCGAGCTCCCACTAAAAAGGGCGGAGAGGAGCTTCAGGTATTTGGGGGTCGAGGTGGCCAGGAGCTGGGGGGCCCTGCATAGGCTTAATTTCACGAGTCTGGTGGAGCAAATGGAGGAGGAGTTTAAGAAGTGGGACGCGTTGCCGCTGTCCCTGGCGGGTAGGGTGCAGTCAGTCAAAATGACGGTGCTCCCAAGGTTTTTGTTCCTGTTCCAGTGCCTCCCCATTCTTATCCCGAAGGCCTTCTTTAGGCAGGTCAACAGGAACATAACGGGGTTTGTGTGAGCGCGAGGGACTCCGAGGGGGAGAAGGGTGTTCCTGGAGCGGAGTAGGGATGGGGGGGGGGCCTCACGCTGCCAACCTATGCGGGTACTACTGGGCTGCCAATGCAGCGATGGTGCGCAAGTGGGTGATGGAGGGGCGGCATGGAAGAGGCTGGAGACGGCGTCGTGTGAGGGTACGAGTCTGGAGGAGCTGGCAACGGCGCCGCTGCCGCTCCCTCCAATGAGGTATATCATGAGCCCGGTGGTGGCGGCTACCCTCAAAATTTGGGGGCAATGGAGGTGGCACAGGGGGGGAAGTGGGGGCCTCGGTGGGTGTGGGCCCCGATATGGGGGAACCACCGGTTTGTCCCAGGGAGAATAGATGGGGGGTTTTCGGGGTGGGACAGGGCAGGGATAAGAAGGTTGGGGGACCTGTTTGTGGATGGGAAGTTCGCGAGCCTGGGTGAGCTGGAGGAGAAGTGCGGGCTCCCCCCCGGGAAACACCTTTAGGTCTCTACAGGTAAGGGCGTTTGCCAGGCGGCAGGTGGTGGAATTCCCACGTCTGCTGCCACGCACAGTACAGGACAGGGTGCTCTCGGGGGGGGGGGGGGGGGGGGGGATGGGGGGGGGGGGGTTGGAGTGGGGAAGATCTCGGAAACTTACCAGGTGATGCAGGAGGAGGAGGAGGCCTCGGTGGTGGAGTGGAAAGGTAAGTGGGAGGAGGAGTTGGGGGAGGAGATCGAGGAGGGGACGTGGGCAGATGCCCTAGGGAGGTTGAACTCTTCCTCTTCGTGTGCGATGCTCAGCCTCATACAGTTTAAGGTGCTGCACAGGGCACACATGACCGGGACAAGGATGAGCCGGTTTTTTGGGGGTGAGGACAGGTGTGTTCGGTGCTCAGGGAGCCCAGCAAATCACATCCATATGTTCTGGGCATGCCCAGCGCTGGAGGAATTTTGGAAGGGCATAGCGAGGACGGTGTCGAGGGTGGTAGGATCCAGGGTCAGACCGGGCTGGGGGCTCGCAATATTTGGGGTGGCAGAGGAGCCGGGTGTGCAGGAGGCGAAAGAGGACGGAATTCTGGCCTTTGCGTCCCTGGAAGCCCGGCGAAGAATTCTCCTTCAGTGGAAAGATGCGAGGCCCCCAAGCGTGGAATCCTGGATCAACGATACGGCGGGGTTCATTAAATTGGAGAGGGTGAAATTTGCCTTAAGGGGATCTGTGCAAGGGTTTTTCAGGCGATGGCAACCGTTCTTAGACTTCCTGTCAGAACGGTAGACAATGGTCAGCAGCAGCAGCAGCCCGTGGGGGGGGGGGCCGGATTCTATTTTATTTTTGTTTGTCTCTACTGGGGGATCTGAGGGGGTGTATATATTTGCTCTGTTTGCTATGTGTTTCGGCGGGTGTTAATTTATTATTTATGTATAGGGGGAGGGGGGCACTGGGTTGTTTTGTTTGGTATTTAATTCTATTGGGTTCCTTTTACATTTTGTTGTTGATATTTTGTGAAAACTTTAATAAAAATTATTTCTTTAAAAAAAAATTGTTTCCCAACTACTGAGGCCGGAGTTGGTATATCTGAACTTACACCTCCGACAGTGCAGCACTGACCCTCTGACAGTGCGGCACTCCCTCAGTACTGACCTTCTGACAGTGCGGCACTCCCTCAGCACTGACCCTCCGACAGTGCGGCACTCCCTCAGTACTGACCCTCTGACAGTGCGGCGCTCCCTCAGCACTGACCCTCCGACAGTGCGGCACTCCCTCAGTACTGACCCTCCGACAGTGCGGCACTCCCTCAGTACTGCCCCTCCGACAGTGCGGCACACCCTCAGTACTGACCCTCCGACAGTGCGGCACTCCCTCAGTACTGACCCTCCGACAGTGCGGCACACCCTCAGTACTGACTCTCCGACAGTGCAGCACACCCTCAGTACTGACCCTCCGACACTATGGCGCTCCCTCAGTACTGACCCTCCGACAGTGCGGCACACCCTCAGTACTGACCCTCCGACAGTGCGGTGCTCCCTCAGTACTGACCCTCCGACAGTGTGGCACTCCCTCAGCACTGACCCTCTGGACAGTGCGGCGCTCCCTCAGTACTGACCCTCTGACAGTGCAGCACTCCCTCAGCACTGACCCTCTGGACAGTGTGGCACTCCCTCAGTACTGCCCCTCCGACAGTGCGGCTCTCCCTCAGTACTGACCCTCTGACAGTGCGGCTCTCCCTCAGTACTGACCCTCTGACAGTGCGGCTCTCCCTCAGTACTGAGCCTCACACAGTGCGGCTCTCCCTCAGTACAGACCCTCCGACAGTGCAGCACACCCTCAGCACTGACCCTCCGACAGTGCAGCACACCCTCAGTACTGACCCTCACACAGTGCGGCTCTCCCTCAGTACTGACCCTCCGACAGTGCGGCACACCCTCAGTACTGACGCTCCGACAGTGCAGCACACCCTCAGTACTGACCCTCCGACAGTGTGGCACTCCCTCAGTACTGACCCTCCGACAGTGCGGCACACCCTCAGTACTGACCCTCCGACAGTGTGGCACTCCCTCAGTACTGACCCTCCGACAGTGCGGTGCTCCCTCAGTACTGACCATCCGACAGTGCGGCGCTCCCTCAGTACTGACCCTCTGACAGTGCGACACTCCCTCAGCACTGACCCTCCGACAGTGCGGCACACCCTCAGTACTGACCCTCAGACAGTGCCGTGCTCCCTCAGTACTGACCCTCTGACAGTGCGGCACTCCCTCAGTACTGACTCTCCGACAGTGTGGCACTCCCTCAGTACTGACCCTCTGACAGTGCGGTGTTCCCTCAGTACTGACCCTCTGACAGTGCGGCACTCCCTCAGTACTGACCCTCCGACAGTGTGGCACTCCCTCAGTACTGACTCTCCGACAGTGCGGCGCTCCCTCAGTACTGACCCTCGAACAGTGCGGCACTCCCTCAGCACTGACCCTCAGACAGTGCGGCACTCCCTCAGTACTGACTCTCCGACAGTGCGGCTCTCCCTCAGCACTGACCCTCAGTCAGTGCGGCACTCCCTCAGTACTGACCCTCTGACAGTGCAGCACTCCCTCAGTACTGACCCTCCGACAGTGCGGTACTCCCTCAGTACTGACCCTCTGACAGTGCGGCGCTCCCTCAGTACTGACCCTCCGACAGTGCGGTGCTCCCTCAGTACTGACCCTCTGACAGTGTGGAGCTCCCTCAGTACTGACTCTCCGACAGTGTGGCGCTCCCTCGGTACTGACCCTCCGACAGTGCGGCGCTCCCTCAGTACTGACCCTCTGACAGTGTGGAGCTCCCTCAGTACTGACCCTCAGACAGTGTGGCGCTCCCTCGGTACTGACCCTCCGACAGTGCGGCGCTCCCTCAGTACTGACCCTCCGACAGTGCAGCGTTCCCTCAGCACTGACCCTCCGACAGTGAGGCACTCCCTCAGTACTGACCCACCGACAGTGTGGCACTCCCTCAGTACTGACCCTCCGACAGTGCAGCGCTCCCACAGCACTGACCCTCCGACAGTGTGGAGCTCACTCAGCACTGACCCTCCGACAGTGTGGCGCTCCCTCGGTACTGACCCTCCGACAGTGTGGGGCTCCCTCCGTACCTACCCTCCGACAGTGTGGGGCTCCCTCAGTGCTGACCCTCCGACAGTGCGGCGCTCCCTCCGTACCTCCCCTCAGACAGTGCGGTGCTCCCTCAGTACTGACCCTCCGACAGTGTGGCGCTCCCTCGGTACTGACCCTCCAACATGGTGGCGCTCCCTCCGTACCTACCCTCCGACAGTGTGGGCCTCCCTCAGTACTGACCCTCCGACAGTGCGGTGCTCCCTCAGTGCTGACCCTCCGACAGTGCGGCGCTCCCTCAGCACTGACCCTCCGACAGTGCGGCACTCGCTCAGTGCTGACCCTCCGACAGTGCGGCGCACCTTCAGCACTGACCCTCTGACAGTGCGGCGCTCCCTCAGTGCTGACCCTCCGACAGTGCGGCGCACCTTCAGCACTGACCCAGTGACAGTGCGGCGCTCCCTCAGTACTGACCCTCCGACAGTGTGGGGCTCCCTCAGTACTGACCCTCCGACAGTGCGGTGCTCCCTCAGTGCTGACCCTCTGACAGTGCGGCGCTCCCTCAGTACTGACCCTCCGACAGTGCGGCGCTCCCTCAGTACTGACCCTCTGACAGTGTGGGGCTCCCTCAGTACCGACTCTCTGACAGTGCGGTGCTCCCTCAGTACTGACCCTCCGACAGTGTGGTGCTGCCTCGGTACTGACCCTCCAACTTGGTGGCGCTCCCTCCGTACCTACCCTCCGACAGTGTGGGGCTCCCTCAGTACTGACCCTCCGACAGTGTGGCGCTCCTTCAGCACTGCCCCTCCGACAGTGTGGCACTCCCTCAGTACTGACCCTCCGACAGTGTGGCGCTCCTTCAGCACTGCCCCTCCGACAGTGCGGCACTCCCTCAGTACTGACCCTCCGACAGTGTGGCGCTCCCTCGGTACTGACCCTCCGACAGTGTGGGGCTCCCTCCGTACCTACCCTCCGACAGTGTGGGGCTCCCTCAGTGCTGACCCTCCGACAGTGCGGCGCTCCCTCCGTACCTCCCCTCAGACAGTGCGGTGCTCCCTCAGTACTGACCCTCCGACAGTGTGGCGCTCCCTCGGTACTGACCCTCCAACATGGTGGCGCTCCCTCCGTACCTACCCTCCGACAGAGTGGGGCTCCCTCAGTACTGACCCTCCGACAGTGCGGTGCTCCCTCAGTGCTGACCCTCCGACAGTGCGGCGCACCTTCAGCACTGACCCTCTGACAGTGCGGCGCTTCCTCAGTGCTGACCCTCCGACAGTGCGGCGCACCTTCAGCACTGACCCTCTGACAGTGCGGCGCTCCCTCAGTACTGACCCTCTGACAGTGCGGCGCTCCCTCAGTACTGACCCTCCGACAGTGTGGGGCTCCCTCAGTACTGACCCTCCGACAGTGCGGTGCTCCCTCAGTGCTGACCCTCTGACAGTGCGGCGCTCCCTCAGTACTGACCCTCCGACAGTGCGGCGCTCCCTCAGTACTGACCCTCTGACAGTGTGGGGCTCCCTCAGTACTGACTCTCTGACAGTGCGGTGCTCCCTCAGTACTGACCCTCCGACAGTGTGGTGCTCCCTCGGTACTGACCCTCCAACTTGGTGGCGCTCCCTCCGTACCTACCCTCCGACAGTGTGGTGCTCCCTCAGTACTGACCCTCCGACAGTGTGGCGCTCCTTCAGCACTGCCCCTCCGACAGTGTGGCACTCCCTCAGTACTGACTCTCCGACAGTGCAGTGCTCCCTCAGCACTGACCCTCTGTCAGTGTGGCACTCCCTCAGTACTGACCCTCCGACAGTGTGGCACTCCTTCAGCACTGCCCCTCCGACAGTGTGGCACTCCCTCAGTACTGACTCTCCGACAGTGCAGTGCTCCCTCAGCATTGACCCTCTGTCAGTGTGGCACTCCCTCAGTACTGACCCTCCGACAGTGCGGTGCTCCCTCAGTACTGACTCTCTGACAGTGTGGGGCTCTCTCAGTACTGACCCTCCGACAGTGCGGTGCTCTCTCAGTACTGACCCTCCGACAGTGCGGCACTCCCTCAGTACTGACCCTCCGACAGTGCGGCACTCCCTCAGTACTGACCCTCTGACAGTGTGGCACTCCCTCAGTCCTGACCCTCCGACAGTGCGGCACTCCCTCAGTACTGACCCTCTGACAGTGCGGCACTCCCTCAGTACTGACCCTCCGACAGTGCGGCACTCTCTCAGTACTGACCCTCCGACAGTGCGGCAGTCCCTCAGTACTGACTCTCCGACAGTGCGGCTCTCCCTCAGCACTGACCCTCTGGCAGTGCGGCACTCCCTCAGTACTGACCCTCTGACAGTGCGGTGCTCCCTCAGTACTGACGCTCTGACAGTGCGGTGCTCCCTCAGCACTGACCCTCCGACAGTGCGGCACTCCCTCAGTACTGACTCTCCGACAGTGTGGCACTGTGGGTGTACCTACACCACCGTGGTTCAAGATGGCGGCTCACCCATCATCTTCTCAAGGGGACAATTATGGATGGGCAATAAACATTGAGTCCAGTCAACAATTCTCACACTTCAAAGAGAAAGCTATCTGTACCTTCAATTGCAAAAATCTTCTCCTGCAATTCTTTCTGAATCGTGTCGAGGGCATTGAAATTATCCACGCGAAAAACGTTCTTCTTTTTAGAGGCAATCATCTCCAGCTCTCTCTTTGCCTTATCACTGGTGAAAGCATTGCCAACCTGTAGATACAGATAAGTGAAGTGTTCTTGATGGGTTGTGACCACGTATGTCTCCACAATAGCATCTTACATTAATATCAACATGTCTTTGATGCTGTGAAAATATTTTCAGATGCAGAGTAAATGGACTCTGAGAAGGGATTGGATAAAGTGCCGCATGAGAGGCTCTTTCGAGACAGATGTAGAGTAAATGGACTAATAGAAAGGATTGGATAAAGTGCACACAAGATGGTATTTCGAGGCAGATGTAGAATATCTCGACTGGCAGAAAGCATTGGATATGGGAGGCAGCTCTTCACCAACGAGAACAATTTTCATTTACGAAGAACCTTTACCTTTGCGTTAGCAATGCTAGGGGTTGCACGCGCAATATGGCTAAGGCAGGTGAGGAGAAATGAGGGACAGGTGACAGGGCACTTACTCAAACAGAGACATTCTGAGGGGTGTCAAACAGGAGTGGGGAGGGGGAGAGGGCGGTGTGGAGAGGGTTAGAGGGAATTCCAGAGCGCAGGCCATCCCTGGTCATCACCAGGCAGCTGAAGGCAAGATGAATATGGCGGAGGAATAGAAATCGGTGGAAACGCGAGAGGCAAGAATTGGAGGTGTGCAGCAATCAGAGGGCTGTAGGAGCTTACAGAGCAGGGAGGGATTTAGGGGCTGCAGAAGATTACAAAGATAGGAAGGTTTGTAGGGGCTGGTAGGGGTTACAGAGATAGGGAGGGATGTACGGACTGGATAAGGTTACAGAGAAGGTGGGTTGGAGGCACTGGAGGAGGTTACAGAGATATAGAGGGTAGCAGCGGCTAGAGGAAGTTACAGAGATCGGGAGGATAGTAGGGGCTAGAGGAGGGCAGAGGGAGTGAGGGTTGTAGGGACTGGAGAAGGTTACAGAGAAGGTGGGTTGGTGGCACTGGAGGAGGTTACAGAGATAGGGAGGGTTGTAGGGGCTGGAGGAGGTTACAGAGATAGGGAGGGTAGCAGCGGCTAGAGGAGGTTACAGAGATCGGGAGGATAGGAAGGGCTAGAGGAGGTCAGAGAGTGAGGGTTGTAGGGACTGGAGGAGTTTACAGAAATAGGGAGGGATGGAGGGGCTGGAGAAGGTTAGAGAGATAGAGAGGGTTGGAGGGACTGGAGGAGGTTACAGAGATACGGAGGGTAGTAGTGGCTGGAGGAGGTTACAGAGATAGAGAGGGATGTAGGGACTGGGGAAGGTTACAGGGAGGGAGGGTTGGAGGTACAGGAGGAGGTTACAGAGATAGGGAGAGTTGGAGGGTCTTGAGGAGGTTCCAGAGATAGGCATGTAGGGGCTGGAGGAGGTGACAGAAATAGGGAGGGATCGAGGGGCTGGAGAAGGATAGAGAGGGTTGGAGGGACTAGAGGAGGTTACAGCGATAGGGAGGGTTGTAGGGACTGGAGGTGGTTGCATAGATAGGGAGGGTAGTAGGGGCTGGAGGAGGTTACAGAGATAGGGAGGGTAGTAGCGGCTGGAGGAGGTTACAGAGATAAGGAGGGTTCTAGTGGCTGGAGTAGGTTGCAGAGATAGATTTGTTGGGGCTGGAAGAGGTTATAGAGATAGGGAGGGTTGTAGGGGCTAGAGGAGCTCAGAGAGAGTATGGGTTGTAGGGACTGGAGGAGATTACAGAGATAGAGAGGGATGTAGGGACTGGAGAAGGTTACAGAGATAGGGAGGGTAGGAGCGGCTGGAGGCGGTGACGGAGATAGGGAGGATAGTAGTGGCTAGAGGAGGTCAGAGAGAGTGAGGGATGTAGGGACTGGAAGAGGTTACAGATAGAGGGAGGGTAGTCGCGGCTGGAGGAGGTTACAGAGATAGGGAGGGTTGCAGGGACTGGAGGAGGTTACAGAGATAGGGAGGGTAGTAGGGCCTGGAGGAGGTTACAGAGATAAGGAGGGTTGTAGTGGCTAGAGGAGGTCAGAGAGAGTGAGGGTTGTATGGACTGAAGGAGGTTACAGAAATAGGGAGGGATGTAGGGGCTGGAGAAGGTTAGAGAGATAGGTTTGGAGGGACCGGAGGAGGTTACAGAGATAGGGAGGGTAGTAGCGGCTGGAGGATGTTACAGAGATAGAGAGGGATGTAGGGGCTGGAGAAGGTTACAGAGAGGGAGGGTTGGAGGGACAAAAGGAAGTTACAGACATAGGGAGGGTAGGAGCGGCTGGGGGAGGTTACAGAGATAGGGAGGATAGTAGGGGCTAGAGGAGGTCAGAGGTAGTGAGGGTTGTAGGGACTGGAGGATGTTACAGAAACAGGGAAGGATGTAGGGGCTGGAGAAGGTTACAGAGATAGGGAGGGTTGTAGGGGCACGAGGTGGTAACAGAGATGTGGAGGGTTGGAGAGACTGCAAGGGGTTACAGAGATATGGAGGGTTGTAGGGGCTGGAGGAGGTTACAAAGATGGAGAGGTTTGTAGGGACTGGAAGAGGTTACAGAGAGAGGAAGGGTTGTAGGGGCTGGAGGAGGTTACAGAGAGAGGGAGAGTTGGAGGGACCTGAGGAGGTTCCAGAGATAGGCATGTCGGGGCTGGAGGAGGTTAAAGATAGAGGGAGGGTAGTAGCGGCTGGAGGAGGTTACAGAGATTGGGAGGGTTGCAGGGTCTGGAGGAGGGTACAGCGATATGGAGGGTTGTAGTGGCTGGAGGAGGTTGCAGAGATAGGGAGGGTAGTAGGGGCTGGAGGAGGTTACAGAGATAGGGAGGGTTGTAGAGACTGGAGGAGGTTACAGAGATAGGGAGGGTTGTAGAGACTGGAGGAGGTTACAGAGATAGGGAGGGTTGCAGAGACTGGAGGAGGTTACAGAGATAGGGAGGGTTGTAGGGGCTGGAGGAGGTTACAGAGATAAGGAGGGTTGTAGTGGCTGGAGGAGGTTGCAGAGATAGGGAGGGTTGTAGAGACTGGAGGAGGTTGCAGAGATAGGGAGTTTTGTAGGGGCTCAAGGTGGCTACAGAGATGGGGAGGGTTGGAGGGACTGGAGTAGGTTACAGATGAAGGGAGGGTTGTAGGTTCTGGAGGAGGTTACAGAGATAGGGAGGGTTGTAGGGGATGGAGGAGATTACAGAGATGGGGAGGGTTGTAGGGGCTGGAGGAGGTTACAGAGATAGGCAGAGTTCGAGGGACTTGAGGAGGTTACAGAGATATGGAGGGATGTAGAGGCTGGAGAAGGATCGAGAGGGTTGGAGGGACTGGAGGAAGTTACAGATAGAGGGAGGGTAGTAGCGGCTGGAGGAGGTTACAGAGATAGGGAGGGTTGTAGGGCCTGGAGGAGGTTACAGAGATGTGGAGGGACTGGAGGCGGTTACAGAGATAGGGTTGTAGGGTCTGGAGGAGGTTACAGAGATAGGGAGGGTAGTAGGGGCTGGAGGAGGTTACAGCTACAGGGAGGGTGCTGGGACTGGAGGAAGTATCGGAGATAGGCAGGGTTATAGGGGCTGGAGGAGGTTACAGAGATAGGGAGGTTTGTACGGTCTGGAGGAGGTTACAGCGATAGGGAGGATTATAGGGACTGGAGGAGGTTATAGAGATCGGGAGGGTTGTAGGGGCTGGAGGAGGTTGCAGAGAGAGGGAGGGTTGTTGGGGCTGAAGGAGGTTACAGAGATAGGGAGGCTTGTAGGGGCTGGAGGAGGTTACAGGGATGGGGAGGGTTGGAGGGACAGGAGGAGGTTACAGAGATAGGGTTGTAGGGGCTGGAGGAGTTTACAGAGATAGGGAGGGTGTAGTGGCTGGAGGACGTTGCAGAGATAGGGAGGGTTGTAGAGACTGGAGGAGGTTACAGAGATAGGGAGTTTTGTAGGGGTTCGAGGTGGTTACAGAGATGGGGAGGGTTGGAGGGACTGGAGGAGGTTACAGATGAAGGGAGGGTTGTAGGTTCTGGAGGAGGTTACAGAGATAGGGAGGGTTGTAGGGGATGGAGGAGATTACAGAGATGGGGAGGGTTGTAGGGGCTGGAGTAGGTTACAGAGATAGGCAGAGTTCGAGGGACTTGAGGAGGTTACAGAGGTAGGGAGGGATGTAGAGGCTGGAGAAGGTTCGAGAGGGTTGGAGGGACTGGAGGAGGTTACAAATAGAGGGAGGGTAGTAGCGGCTGGAGGAGGTTACAGAGATAGGGAGGGTTGTAGGGCCTGGAGGAGGTTACAGAGATGTGGAGGGACTGGAGGCGGTTACAGAGATAGGGTTGTAGGGTCTGGAGGAGGTTACAGTGATAGGGAGGGTTGTAGGGGCTGGAGGAGGTTACAGAGATAGGGAGGGTAGTAGGGGCTGGAGGCGGTTACAGCTACAGGGAGGGTGCTGGGACTGGAGGAACTTTCGGAGATAGGCAGGGTTATAGGGGCTGGAGGAAGTTACAGAGATAGGGAGGATTATAGGGACTGGAGGAGGTTATAGAGATCGGGAGGGTTGTACGGGCTGGAGGAGGTTGCAGAGAGAGGGAGGGTTGTTGGGGCTGGAGGAGGTTACAGAGATAGGGAGGCTTATAGGGGCTGGAGGAGGTTACAGGGATGGGGAGGGTTGGAGGGACAGGAGGAGGTTACAGAGATAGGGTTATAGGGGCTGGAGGAGTTTACAGAGATAGGGAGGGTTGTAGGGTCTGGAGGAGGTTACAGCGATAGGGAGCGTTGTAAGGACTGGAGGAGGTTACAGAGATAGGGTTGTAGGGGCTGGAGGAGGTTGCAGAGATGGAGAGGTTTGTAGGGACTGGAAGAGGTTACAGAGATAGGGAGGGTTGTAGGGGCTAGAGGAGGTCAGAGAGTGAGGGTTGTATGGACTGAAGGAGGTTACAGAAATAGGGAGGGATGTAGGGGCTGGAGGAGGTTAGAGAGATAGATTTGGAGGGACTGGAGGAGGTTACAGAGATAGAGAGGGTAGTAGCGGCTGGAGGATGTTACAGAGATAGAGAGGGATGTAGGGGCTGGAGAAGGTTACAGAGAGGGAGGGTTGGAGGGACAAAAGGAAGTTACAGACATAGGGAGGGTAGGAGCGGCTGGAGGAGGTTACAGTGATAGGGAGGATAGTAGGGGCTAGAGGAGGTCAGAGGGAGTGAGGGTTGTAGGGACTGGAGGATGTTACAGAAACAGGGAAGGATGTAGGGGCTGGAGAAGGTTACAGAGATAGGGAGGGTTGTAGGGGCTGGAGAAGGTTACAGAGATAGGGAGGGTTGTAGGGGCTGGAGGAGGTTACAGAGAGAGGGAGGTTTGTAGGGGCTGGAGGAGGTTACAGAGAGAGGGTTGTTGGAGGGACCTGAGGAGGTTCCAGAGATAGGCTTGTCGGGGCTGGAGGAGGTTAAAGATAGAGGGAGGGTAGTAGCGGCTGGAGGAGGTTACAGAGATTGGGAGGGTTGCAGGGTCTGGAGGAGGTTACAGAGATAGGGAGGGTTGTAGTGACCGGAGGATGTTACAGAGATAGGGAGGGTTGCAGGGACTGGAGGAGGTTACAGAGATAAGGAGGGTTGTAGTGGCTGGAGGAGGTTGCAGAGATAGGGTTGTAGAGACTGGAGGAGGTTACAGAGAAGGGGAGTTTTGTAGGGGCTCGAGGTGGTTACAGAGATGGGGAGGGTTGGAGGGACTGGAGGAGGTTACAGATGAAGGGAGGGTTGTAGGTTCTGGAGGAGGTTACAGAGATAGGGAGGGTTGTAGGAGACGGAGGAGATTACAGAGATGGGGAGGGTTGTAGGGGCTGGAGGAGGTTACAGAGATAGGCAGAGTTCGAGGGACTTGAGGAGGTTACAGAGGTAGGGAGGGATGTAGAGGCTGGAGAAGGATCGAGAGGGTTGGAGGGACTGGAGGAGGTTACAGATAGAGGGAGGGTAGAAGCGGCTGGAGGAGGTTACAGAGATAGGGAGGGTTGTAGGTTCTGGAGGAGGTTACAGAGATAGGGAGGATTGTAGGGCCTGGAGGAGGTTACAGAGATGTGGAGGGACTGGAGGCGGTTACAGAGATAGGGTTGTAGGGTCTGGAGGAGGTTACAGAGATAGGGAGGGTAGTAGGGGCTGGAGGAGGTTACAGCTACAGGGAGGGTGCTGGGACTGGAGGAAGTATCGGAGATAGGCAGGGTTATAGGGGCTGGAGGAGGTTACAGAGATAGGGAGGTTTGTCGGGTCTGGAGGAGGTTACAGCGATAGGGAGGATTATAGGGACTGGAGGAGGTTATAGAGATCGGGACGGTTGTAGGGGCTGGAGGAGGTTGCAGAGAGAGGGAGGGTTGTTGGGGCTGGAGGAGGTTACAGAGATAGGGAGGCTGTAGGGGCTGGAGGAGGTTACAGGGCTGGGGAGGGTTGGAGGGACAGGAGGAGGTTACAGAGATAGGGTTGTAGGGGCTGGAGGAGTTTACAGAGATAGGGAGGGTTGTAGGGTCTGGATGAGGTTACAGCGATAGGGAGCGTTGTAGCGACTGGAGGAGGTTACAGAGATAGGGAGGGTTGTAGGGGCTGGAGGAGGTTGCAGAGAGAGGGAGGGTTGTTGGGGCTGGAGGAGGTTACAGAGATGGGAGGCTTGTAGGGGCTGGAGGAGGTACAGGGATGGGGAGGGTTGTATGGACTGGAGAAGGTGACAGAGATAGGGTTGTAGGGGCTGGAGGGGTTTACAGAGATAGGGAGGGTTGTAGGGTCTGGAGGAGGTTACAGCGAAAGGGAGCGTTGTAGGGACTGGAGGAGGTTACAGAGATAGGGAGGGTTGTCGGGGCTGGAGGAGGTTACAGAGATAGGGAGGGTTGTAGGGGCTGGAGGAGGTTGCAGAGATGGAGAGGTTTGTAGGGACTGGAACAGGTTACAGAGATAGGAAGGGTTGAAGATTCTGGAGGATGTTATAGCAATATGGAGGGTTGTAGGTACTGGAGGAGGTTACAGAGAGAGGGAGGGTTGTTGGGGATGGAGGAGGTTACAGAGATAGGGAGGGTTGGAGGGACTTGAGGTTACAGAGATAGGGTTGGAGGGACTGGAGGAGGTTACAGAAATAGGGAGGGTTGTAGGGGCTGGAGGTGGTTACAGTGATGGGGAGGGTTGTAGGGGGCTGGAGGAGGTTACAGAGGTTGGGAGGGTAGTAGGGCCTGGAGGGCGTTATGGAGTTAGGGAGGGTTGTAAGGGCTGGAGGAGGTTACAGAGATAGTGTGGGTTGTAGGGGCTGGAGGAGATTACAGAGATAGGGAGGGTTGTTGGGGCTGGAGGAGGTTACAGAGTTAGGGACGGTTGTAGAGACTGGAGGAGGTTACAGAGATAGAGAGGGTTGTAGGGGCTGGAGGAGGTTACAGAGATAGAGAGGGTTGTAGGGGCTGGAGGAGGTTACAGAGATAGAGAGGGTTGTAGGGGCTGGAGGAGGTTCCAGAGATAGAGAGGGTTGTAGGTGCTGGAGGAGGTTACAGAGATAGAGAGGGTTGTAGGGGCTGGAGGAGGTTACAGAGATAGGGAGGGTTGTCGGGCTGGAGGAGGTTGCAGAGAGAGAGAGAGGCTTGTAGGGGCTGTAGGAGGTTACAGAGATGGGAGGGTTGGAGGGACTGGAGTAGGTTACAGTGATTGGTTTGTAGGGGCTGGAGGAGGTTAAAGAGATGGTGAGGTTTGTAGGAGCTGGAGGAGATTACAGAGATAGGGAGGGTTATAGGAGCTGGAGGAGGTTACAGAGATAGGGAGGGTTGTACGGGCTGGAGGAGGTTACAGAGGTAGGGAGGTTTGTAGAGGCTGGAGGAGGTTACAGAGATAGAGAGGGTTGTAGGGGCTGGAGGAGCTTACAGAGATAGGGAGGGATGTAGGGGCTGGAGGAGGTTACAGAGATGGGGAGGGTTATCGGAGCTGGAGGAGGTTACAGAGATAGGGAGGGTTGTAGGGGCTGGAGGAGGTTACTGAGATAGGGAGTGTTGTAGGGGCTGGAGGAGTTTACAGAGATAGGGAGGGTTGTTGGGGCTGGAGGACGTTACAGAGATAGGGAGGGTTATAAGGGCTGGAGGAGGTTACAGAGAAAGGGGGGCGTTGGAGGGACTGCATGAGGTTGCAGAGATGGGAGGGTTGGAGGGACTGGAGGAGGTTACGGTGATTGGGTTGTAGGGGCTGGAAGAGGTTACAGAGATGGGGAGGGTTGGAGGGACTGGAGGAGAATACAGAGATGTGGAGGGTTGTAGGCGCTGGATGTGGTTACAGAGATAGGGAGGGTTGTAGGGGCTGGAGGAGGTCAGAGAGAGTGTGGGTTGTAGGGACTGGAGGAGGTTACAGAGATAGAGAGGAATGTAGGGACTGGAGAAGGTTACAGAGGGGGAGGGTTGGAGGGACAGGAGGAGGTTACATAGATAGGGAGGGTAGGAGCGGCTGGAGGAGGTGACAGAGATAGGGAGGATAGTAGTGGCTAGAGGAGGTCAGAGAGAGTGAGGGTTGCAGGGACTGGAAGAGGTTACAGATAGAGGGAGGGTAGTCGCGGCTGGAGGAGGTTACAGAGATAGGGAGGGTTGCAGGGGCTGGAGGAGGATACAGAGATAAGGAGGATTGTAGTGGCTGGAGGAGGTTACAGAGATGTGGAGGGACTGGAGGCGGTTACAGAGATAGGGTTATAGGGTCTGGAGGAGGTTACAGAGATAAGGAGGGTAGCAGGGGCTGGAGGAGGTTACAGCTACAGGGAGCGTGCTGGGACTGGAGGAAGTATTGGAGATAGGCAGGGTTATAGGGGCTGGAGGAGGTTACAGAGATAGGGAGGTTTGTAGGGTCTGGAGGAGGTTACAGCGATAGGGAGGATTATAGGGACTGGAGGAGGTTACAGAGATAGGGAGGCTTGTAGGGGCTGGAGGAGTTTACAGGGATGGGGAGGGTTGGAGGGACAGGAGGTGGTTACAGAGATAGGGTTGTAGGGGCTGGAGGAGTTTACAGAGATAGGGAGGGTTGTAGGGTCTGGAGGAGGTTACAGCGATAGGGAGCGTTGTAGGGACTGGAGGAGGTTACAGAGATGGAGATGGTTGTTGGGGCTGGAGGAGGTTACAGAGATAGGGAGGGTTGGAGGGACTGGAGGAGGTTACAGAGATAGGGAGGGTTGGAGGGACTGGAGGAGGTTACAGAGATAGAGAGTGTTGTAGAGGCTGGAGGAGGTAACAGAGATGTGGAGGGTTGTAGGGGCTGGAGGAGGTTACAGAGATAGGGAGGATTGTAGGGGCTGGAGGAGGTTACAGAGATAGGGATGGTTGTAGGGGCTGGAGGAGGTTACAGTGATAGGGAGGGTTGTAAGGGCTGGAGGAAGTTACAGAGATGTGGAGGGTTGTAGGGGCTGGAGGAGGTTACAGAGATAGGGAGGGTTGTAGGGGCTGGAGGAGGTTACAGAGATAGAGAGGGTTGTAGGGGCTGGAGGAGGTTACAGAGATAGGGAGGGTTGTAGGGGCTGGAGGAGGTTACAGAGATAGGCAGGGTTGTAGGGGCTGGAGGAGGTTACAGAGATAGGGAGGGTTGGAGGGACTGGAGGAGGTTACAGAGATAGAGAGGGTTGTAGGGGCTGGAGTAGGTTACAGAGATAGGGAGGGTTGGAGGGACTGGAGGAGGTTACAGAGATAGGGAGGGTTGGAGGGACTGGAGGAGGTTACAGAGATGTGGAAGGTTGTAGGGGCTGGAGGAGGTTACAGAGATAGGGAGGGTTGGAGGGACTGGAGGAGGTTACAGAGATAGGGAGGGTTGGAGGGACTGGAGGAGGTTACAGAGATAGGGAGGGTTGTAGGGGCTGGAGGAGGTTACAGAGATAGGGAGGGTTGTCGGGGCTGGAGGAGGTTACAGAGATAGGGAGGGCAGTAGGGGCTGGAGGAGGTTACAGAGATAGGGAGGGTTGTAGGGGATGGAGGAGGTTACAGAGATAGGGAGGGTTGTCGGGGCTGGAGGAGGTTACAGAGATAGGGAGGGCAGTAGGGGCTGGAGGAGGTTACAGAGATAGGGAGGGTTGTAGGGGCTGGAGGAGGTTACAGAGATAGGGAGTTGTTGTGGGGGCTGGAGGAGGTTACAGAGATAGGGAGGGTTGTAGGGGCTGGAGGAGGTTACAGAGATAGGGAGGGATTGTGCAGGGTCTGTTAAGGGCAGAGAGAGGGAACTGGCAGTTTGGTTTTCTGGTCAATGTTGCCGTCATTCTCACCCCAATTGAGTAACGTTCGATCTTTTTCTGGTTCGCTGCTCGAATGGCCCCACTGAAATCTGTTTCAAAAGATTGTCCATCTGTGATGGTGATCATAATCCGCTTGGCATCGTTTCGCCCTCCAGCAGACTGTGTGAAAATGTGATCTCTGTGGTAATAATAATAATCTTTATTGTCACAAGTCGGCTTACATTACCACTGCAGTGACGTTACTGTGAAAAGCCCCTAGTCGCCACACTCAGGCGCCTGTTCGGGTACACAGAGGGAGAATTCAGAAAGTCCAATTTACCTGACAGTGTGTCTTTCGGGACTTGTGGGAGGAAACCGGAGCACCCGGAGGAAACCCACGCAGACACGGGGAGAATGTGCGGACGCCGCCCAGGCAGTGACCCAAGCCGGGAATCGAACAGTGCTAACCACTGTGCTACTGTGCCGCACGAAAGAGGATGGGCGGGATTCTCCGAAACTGGGGCGATGTCCCCACGCCGGCGGGAAAACCGGCGGCAATCACTCCGTAAGTGAAGAATTCTCCAGATTTTCGGGGTCTAGGATGATGCCGGAGTGGTCGGCGCCGCTCGAGCCGGCGGCGAAGGTTCGGCGCGAGTTTGTGCATGCACAGAATGGCCGGCGTTTTCCCATGCATGCGTGGGGGTTCTCTTCTCCGCGCCAGCCCCTGGGCAATATGGCAGAGCCCTGCGGGGGCCCGGCACTGAAACAGCCCGCCCCCTCTCCCCCGGGTCGGAGCCCCCCGCCGCCCCCCCCCAGGACCGCCCCCGCACATTTCCCTGCCAGGCCCCGCCATGCGTGAGGTGAGTAATTCACGCCGTCAGGACTGGCCAAAACTGGACAGTCACTCGGCCCATCGGGGCCCGGAGGATCGCCGGTGGGGGGGGGGGGGGGCTGCCAATGGCCCCAGACCGGCGTGGCATGAATCCCGCCAGCCCCCGGGGATTTTCTGACCGAAGGTGTGAGAAATTGGAATTGATTCTCCCAGTATTATATACACACACCTCAAAGACTCACCTCACACTCACCTCACACTCACCTCACACTCACCTCAAACACTCACCTCACACTCACCTCACACTCACCTCAAACACTCACCTCAAAGACTCACCTCACACTCACCTCACACTCACCTCACACTCACCTCAAACACTCACCTCAAACACTCACCTCAAACACTCACCTCACACTCACCTCAAACACTCACCTCACACTCACCTCACACTCACCTCAAACACTCACCTCACACTCACCTCACACTCACCTCAAACACTCACCTCACACTCACCTCAAACACTCACCTCACACTCACCTCACACTCACCTCAAACACTCACCTCAAACACTCACCTCAAACACTCACCTCACACTCACCTCAAACACTCACCTCACACTCACCTCACACTCACCTCAAACACTCACCTCACACTCACCTCACACTCACCTCAAACACTCACCTCACACTCACCTCAAACACTCACCTCACACTCACCTCACACTCACCTCACACTCACCTCAAACACTCACCTCAAACACTCACCTCACACTCACCTCACACACACCTCACACTCACCTCAAACACTCACCTCACACTCACCTCAAACACTCACCTCACACTCACCTCAAACACTCACCTCACACTCACCTCACACTCACCTCAAACACTCACCTCACACTCACCTCACACTCACCTCATACACACCTCACACACACCTCAAACACTCACCTCACACTCACCTCACACTCACACTCACCTCACACTCGCCTCACACACACCTCAAACACTCACCTCACACTCACCTCACACTCACCTCACACTCACCTCACACTCACCTCAAACACTCACCTCACACTCACCTCAAACATTCACCTCACACTCACCTCAAACACTCACCTCACACTCACCTCAAACACTCACCTCACACTCACCTCAAACACTCACCTCACACTCACCTCACACTCACCTCACACTCACCTCAAACACTCACCTCACACTCACCTCACACTCACCTCAAACACTCACCTCACACTCACCTCAAACACTCACCTCACACTCACCTCAAACACTCACCTCACACTCACCTCAAACACTCACCTCACACTCACCTCAAACACTCACCTCACACTCACCTCAAACACTCACCTAAAACACTCACCTCACACTCACCTCAAACACTCACCTCACACTCACCTCACACTCACCTCACACTCACCTCAAACACTCACCTCAAACACTCACCTCACACTCACCTCAAACACTCACCTCACACTCACCTCAAACACTCACCTCATACTCACCTCAAACACTCACCTCACACTCACCTCAAACACTCACCTCAAACACTCACCTCACACTCACCTCAAACACTCACCTCACATTGACCTCAAACACTCACCTCACACTCACCTCAAACACTCACCTCACACTCACCTCAAACACTCACCTCAAACACTCACCTCACACTCACCTCAAACACTCACCTCACACTCACCTCAAACACTCACCTCACACTCACCTCACTCAACTCAAACAGTCACCTCACACTCACCTCAAACACTCACCTCAAACACTCACCTCAAACACTCACCTCACACTCACCTCAAACACTCACCTCACACTGACCTCAAACACTCACCTCACACTCACCTCAAACACTCACCTCACACTCACCTCACACTCACCTCAAACACTCACCTCAAACACTCACCTCACACTCACCTCACACTCACCTCAAACACTCACCTCAAACACTCACCTCAAACACTCACATCACACTCACCTCAAACACTCACCTCAAACACTCACCTCAAACACTCACCTCAAACACTCACCTCACACTCACCTCAAACACTCACCTCACACTGACCTCAAACACTCACCTCACACTCACCTCAAACACTCACCTCACACTCACCTCAAACACTCACCTCAAACACTCACCTCACACTCACCTCAAACACTCACCTCACACTCACCTCAAACACTCACCTCACACTCACCTCACTCAACTCAAACAGTCACCTCACACTCACCTCAAAGACTCACCTCACACTGACCTCAAACACTCACCTCAAACACTCACCTCACACTCACATCACGCTCACCTCAAACACTCACCTCACACTCACCTCAAACACTCACCTCAAACACTCACCTCACACTCACCTCAAAGACTCACCTCACACTGACCTCAAACACTCACCTCACACTCACCTCACACTCACCTTAAACACTCACTTCACACTCACCTCAAACATTCACCTCACACTCACCTCAAACACTCACCTCAAACACTCACCTCACACTCACCTCAAACACTCACCTCACACTGACCTCAAACACTCACCTCACACTCACCTCATACTCACCTCAAACACTCACCAAAAACACTCACCTCACACTCACATCAGTCACCTCACACTCACCTCAAACACTCACCTCACACTCACCTGAAACACTCACCTGAAACACTCACCTCACACTCACCTCAAACACTCACCTCACACTCACCTCAAACACTCACCTCACACTCACCTCTCACTCACCTCAAACACTCACCTCACACTCACCTCAAAAACTCGCCTCAAACACTGACCTCACACTCACC
Organism: Scyliorhinus torazame; assembly: GCF_047496885.1. Classification (NCBI taxonomy): domain Eukaryota; kingdom Metazoa; phylum Chordata; class Chondrichthyes; order Carcharhiniformes; family Scyliorhinidae; genus Scyliorhinus; species Scyliorhinus torazame. Next base: position 23,656,079 of record NC_092725.1, on the reverse strand, counting down.
TCAAACACTCGCCTCAACTCACCTCACACTCACCTCACATTCACCTCAAACACTCACCTCACACTCACCTCAAACACTCACCTCACACTCACCTCTCACTCACCTCAAACACTCACCTCACACTCACCTCAAAAACTCGCCTCAAACACTGACCTCACACTCACCTCAAACACTCGCCTCAACTCACCTCACACTCATGTCACACTGACCTCACACTCACCTCAAACACTCACCTCACACTCACCTCAAACAGTCACCTCACACACACAAAATCACCTCACACTCACCTCAAACACTCACCTCACACACGCACTCACCTCAAACACTCGCTTCACACTCACCTCAAACACTCACCTCACACTCACCACAAACACTCACCTCACACTCACCTGAAAGACTCACCTCACACTTACCTCAAACACTCACCTCAAACACTCACCTCACACTCACCTCAAAGACTCACCTCACACTCACCTCAAACACTCACCTCAAACACTCACCTCACATTCACCTCAAACACTCATCTCACACTCACCTCAAACACTCACCTCACACTCACCTCACACTCACCTCACACACACACTCACCTCAAACACTCGCTTCACACTCACCTCAAACACTCACCTCACACTCACCTCAAACACTCACCTCACACTCACCTCACACTCACCTCACACACGCACTCACCTCAAACACTCGCTTCACACTCACCTCAAACACTCACCTCACACTCACCTCAAAGACTCACCTCACACTCACCTCAAACACTCACCTCAAACACTCACCTCACATTCACCTCAAACACTCATCTCACACTCACCTCAAACACTCACCTCACACTCACCTCAAACACTCACCTCACACTCACCTCACACTCACCTTAAACACTCACTTCACACTCACCTCAAACACTCACCTCAAACTCACCTCAAAAACTCACCTCAAACACTGACCTCACACTCACCTCACACTCACCTTAAACACTCACTTCACACTCACCTCAAACACTCACCTCACACTCACCTCAAAAACTCGCCTCAAACACTGACCTCACACTCACCTCACACTCACCTTAAACACTCACTTCACACTCACCTCAAACACTCACCTCACACTCACCTCAAAAACTCGCCTCAAACACTGACCTCACACTCACCTCACACTCACCTTAAACACTCACTTCACACTCACCTCAAACACTCACCTCACACTCACCTCAAAAACTCGCCTCAAACACTGACCTCACACTCACCTCACACTCACCTTAAACACTCACTTCACACTCACCTCAAACACTCACCTCACACTCACCTCAAAAACTCGCCTCAAACACTGACCTCACACTCACCTCACACTCACCTTAAACACTCACTTCACACTCACCTCAAACACTCACCTCACACTCACCTCAAAAACTCGCCTCAAACACTGACCTCACACTCACCTCACACTCACCTTAAACACTCACTTCACACTCACCTCAAACACTCACCTCACACTCACCTCAAACACTCGCCTCACACTGACCTCAAACACTCACCTCACACTCACCTCATACTCACCTGAAACAATCACCAAAAACACTCACCTCACACTCACCTCACACTCACATCAGTCACCTCACACTCACCTCAAACACTCACCTCACACTCACCTGAAACACTCACCTGAAACACTCACCTCACACTCACCTCAAACACTCACCTCACACTCACCTCAAACACTCACCGCAAACACTCACCTCAAACACTCACCTCACACACACCTCATATTCACCTCAAACACCCACCTCACACTCACCTCATACACTCACCTCACACTCACCTCTCACTCACCTCAAACACTCACCTCAAACACTCACCTCACACTCACCTCAAACACTCGCCTCAACTCACCTCACACTCACCTCACATTCACCTCAAACACTCACCTCACACTCACCTCAAACACTCACCTCACACTCACCTCTCACTCACCACAAACACACACCTCACACTCACCTCAAAAACTCGCCTCAAACACTGACCTCACACTCACCTCAAACACTCGCCTCAACTCACCTCACACTCATGTCACACTTACCTCACACTCACCTCAAACACTCACATCACACTCACGTCAAACACTCGCCTCAAACTCACCTCACACTCACCTTAAACACTCACCTCACACACGCACTCACCTCAAACACTCGCTTCACACTCACCTCAAACACTCACCTTACTCTCACCACAAACACTCACCTCACACTCACCTCAAAAACTCGCCTCACACTCACCTCACACTCACCTCACACTCACCTCACACTCACCTCAAACACTCACCTCCCACTCACCTCAAACACTCACCTCACACACACTCACCATAAACACGCGCCTCACACTCACCTCAAACGCTCACCTCACACTCACCTCAAACACACACCTCACACACACACTTCACACACACACCTCACAAACACCTCAAACACTCAACTCAAACACTCACCTCACACTCATCTCAAACACTCACCTCACACACACACTCACCTCAAACACTCGCCTCACACTCACCGCAAACACTCGCCTCACCCACACACACCTCAAACACTCGCCTCACACTCACCTCAAACACTCACCTCACACTCATCTCAAACACTCACCTCACACACACACTCACCTCAAACACTAGTCTCACACTCACCTCAGACACTCACCTCACACTCACCTCAAACACTCACTTCACACTCATCTCAAACACTCACCTCACACACACACTCACCTCAAACACTCACCTCACACTGACCTCAAACACTGACCTCACACACACTGACCTCACACTCACCTCACACTCACCTCAAACACTCACCTCACACTCACCTCAAACACTCACCTCACACTCACCTCAAACACTCGCCTCACACTCACCTCAAACACTCGCCTCACACACGCACTCACCTCAAACACTCGCCTCACACTCACCTCAAACACTCACCTCACACACACACTCACCTCAAACACTCGCCTCACACTCACCTCAAACACTCACCTCACACACACACTCACCTCAAACACTCACCTCACACTCACCTCAAAGACTCACCTCACACTGACCTCAAACACTCACCTCACACTCACCTCAAACACTCACCTCACACTCACCTCACACTCACCTCAAAGACTCACCTCACACTCACCTCACACTCACCTCAAACACTCACCTCAAACACTCACCTCAAACACTCACCTCACATTCACCTCAAACACTGATCTCACACACACCTCAGACACTCACCTCACACTCACCTCAAACACTCACTTCACACTCACCTCAAACATTCACCTCACACTCACCTCAAACACTCACCTCAAACACTCACCTCACACTCACCTCAAACACTCACCTCACACTCACCTCAAACACTCACCTCACACTCACCTCATACTCACCTCAAACACTCACCAAAAACACTCACCTCACACTCACCTCACACTCACATCAGTCACCTCACACTCACCTCAAACACTCACCTCACACTCACCTGAAACACTCACCTGAAACACTCACCTCACACTCACCTCAAACACTCACCTCACACTCACCTCAAACACTCACCTCAAACACTCACCTCACACTCACCTCACACACACCTCACATTCACCTCAAACACCCACCTCACACTCACCTCAAACACTCACCTCACACTCACCTCTAACACTCACCTCACACTCACCTCAAAAACTCGCCTCAAACACTGACCTCACACTCACCTCAATCACTCGCCTCAACTCACCTCACACTCACCTCACATTCACCTCAAACACTCACCTCACACTCACCTCAAACACTCACCTCACACTCACCTCTCACTCACCTCAAACACTCACCTCACACTCACCTCAAAAACTCGCCTCAAAAACTGACCTCACACTCACCTCAATCACTCGCCTCAACTCACCTCACACTCACCTCACATTCACCTCAAACACTCGCCTCAAACACTCACCTCAAACACTCGCCTCAATCTCATCTCAAACACTCACCTCACACTCACCTCAAACAGTCACCTCACACACACAAAATCACCTCAAACACTCACCTCACACTCACCTCAAACACTCACCTCAAACACTCACCTCAAACACTCACCTCAAACAGTCACCTCACACACACAAAATCACCTTAAACACTCACCTCACACACGCACTCACCTCAAACACTCGCTTCACACTCACCTCAAACACTCACCTCACACTCACCTCAAACACTCACCTCACACTCACCTGAAAGACTCGCCTCACACTCACCTCAAACACTCACCTTGCTCTCACCTCAAACACTCACCTCACACTCACCTCAAAAACTCGCCTCACACTCGCCTCACACTCACCTCAAACACTCCCCTCACACTCACCTCAAACACTCACCTCCCACTAACCTCAAACACTCACCTCACACACACTCACCTCAAACACGCGCCTCACACTCACCTCAAACGCTCACCTCACACTCACCTCAAACACACACCTCACACACACACTCACCTCAAACACTCACCTCAAACACTCACCTCAAACACTCACCTCACACTCATCTCAAACACTCACCTCACACTCACCTCAAACACTCACCTCAAACACTCGCCTCACCCACACACACCTCAAACACTCGCCTCACCCACACTCACCTCAAACACTCGCCTCACCCACACACACCTCAAACACTCGCCTCACACTCACCTCAAACACTCACCTCACACTCATCTCAAACACTCACCTCACACACACACTCACCTCACACACACACACACCTCAAACACTCGCCTCAACTCACCTCACACTCACCTCACATTCACCTCAAACACTCACCTCACACTCACCTCAAACACTCACCTCACACTCACCTCTCACTCACCTCAAACACTCACCTCACACTCACCTCAAAAACTCGCCTCAAACACTGACCTCACACTCACCTCAAACACTCGCCTCAACTCACCTCACACTCACCTCACATTCACCTCAAACACTCACCTCACACTCACCTCAAACACTCACCTCACACTCACCTCACACTCACCTCAAACACTCGCCTCACACACACCTCAAACACTCGCCTCACACACACACTCACCTCAAACACTCACCTCACACTCACCTCAAACACTCACCTCACACTCACCTCAAACACTCACCTCAAACACTCGCCTCAAACACTCGCCTCAATCTCACCTCAAACACTCACCTCACACTCACCTCAAACACGCGCCTCACACTCACCTCAAACACGCGCCTCACACTCACCTCAAACACTCACCTCACACACACTCACCTCAAACGCTCACCTCACACTCACCTCAAACACTCACCTCAAACATTGGCCTCACACTCACCTCAAACACTCACCTCACACTCATCTCAAACACTCACCTCACACTCACCTCAAACACTCACCTCACACTCACCTCAAACACTCACCTCACACTCACCTCAAACACGCGCCTCACACTCACCTCAAACACGCGCCTCACACTCATCTCAAACACTCACCTCACACACACACTCACCTCAAACACTCGCCTCACACTCACCTCAAACACTCACCTCACACTCACCTCAAACACTCACCTCACACTCACCTCAAACACTCACCTCACACTCACCTCAAACACTCACCTCACACACACTCACATCACACTCACCTCAAACACTCACCTCACACTCACCTCAAACACTCACCTCACACTCACCTCAAACACGCGCCTCACACTCACCTCAAACACGCGCCTCACACTCATCTCAAACACTCACCTCACACACACACTCACCTCAAACACTCGCCTCACACTCACCTCAAACACTCACCTCACACTCACCTCAAACACTCACCTCACACTCACCTCAAACACTCACCTCACACTCACCTCAAACACTCACCTCACACACACTCACATCACACTCACCTCAAACACTCGCCACACACTCACCTTAAACACTCACCTCACACTCACCTCAAACACTCACCTCACACTCACCTCAAACACTCGCTTCACACTCACCTCAAACACTCACCTCACACTCCCCTCAAACACCTCACACTCACCTCAAAGACTCGCCTCACACTCACCTCAAACACTCACCTTCACTCACCTCAAACACTCAGCTCACACTCACCTCAAACACTCGCCTCACACACACACTCACCTGACACTCACTTCAAACACTCGCCTCACACTTGCCTCACACTCACCTCAAACACTCACCTCAAACACTCACCTCACACACTCTCCTCACACTCGTCTCAAACACCCACCTCACACTCACCTCAAACACCCGCCTCACACTCACCTCAAACACTCACCTCCCACTCACCTCAAACACTCACCTCACACTCACCTCAAACACTCACCTCACACATACACTCACCTCACACTCACGTCAAACACTCGCCTCACACTCACCTCAAACGCTCGCCTCACACTTACCTCACACTCACCTCAAACACTCGCCTCACACTCGCCTCAAACACTCGCCTCACACTCACCTCAAATACTCACCGACACTCACCTCAGACACCCCTCAAACACTCGCCTCACACTCACCTCAAACACTCGCCTCAAACACACACTCACCGCAAACACTCGCCTCACACTCACCTCAAACACTCACCTCACACTCACCTCAAACACTCACCTCACACACACACTCACCTCACACTCACCTCAAACACTCGCCACACACTCACCTTAAACACTCACCTCACACTCACCTCAAACACTCACCTCACACTCACCTCAAACACTCACCTCACACTCACCTCAAACACTCACCTCAAAGACTCGCCTCACACTCACCTCAAACACTCACCTTACACTCACCTCAAACACTCACCTCACACTCACCTCAAACACTCGCCTCACACTCGCCTCACACTCACCTCAAACACTCGCCTCACACTCACCTCAAACACTCACCTCACACTCACCTCAAACACTCACCTCAAACACTCACCTCAAACACTCACCTCAAACACTCGCTTCACACTCACCTCAAACACTCACCTTTCACTCACCTCAAACACTCACCTCACACTCACCTCAAACACTCGCCTCACACTCACCTCAAAGACTCGCCTCACACTCACGTCAAAAACTCACCTCACACTCACCTCAAACACTCACCTTACACTCACCTCAAACACTCACCTCACACTCACCTCAAACACTCGCCTCACACTCGCCTCACACTCACCTCAAACACTCGCCTCACACTCACCTCAAACACTCACCTCACACTCACCTCAAACACTCACCTCACACACACTCACCTCAAACACTCGCCTCACACTCACCTCAAACGCTCACCTCACACTCACCTCAAACACTCACCTCACACACACTCACCTCAAACACTCGCCTCACACTCACCTCAAACGCTCACCTCACCCTCACCTCAAACACTCCCCTCACACTCACCTCAAACACTCGCCTCTCCCACACACACCTCAAACACTCGCCTCACACTCACCTCAAACACTCACGTCACACTCATCTCAAACACTCACCTCACACACACACTCAACTCAAACTAGTCTCACACTCACCTCAAACACACGCCTCACACACGCACTCACCTCAAACACTCACCTCACACTCACCTCAGACACTCACCTCACACACACACTCACCTCAAACACTCACCTCACACTCACCTCAAACACTCACCTCACACACACTGACCTCACACTCACCTCAAACACTCGCCTCACACTCACCTCAAACACTCGCCTCACACGCACACTCACCTGACACTCACCTCACAATCACTCAAACACTCACCTCACACACACATTCACCTCCCACTCACCTCAAACACTCGCCTCACACACGCACTCACCTCAAACACTCGCCTCACACTCACCTCAAACACTCACCTCACACTCACCTCAAACACCCGCCTCACACTCACCTCAAACACCCGCCTCACACTCACCTCAAACACTCGCCTCACACACGCACTCACCTCAAACACTCGCCTCACACTCACCTCAAACACTCACCTCAAACACCCGCCTCACACTCACCTCAAACACCCGCCTCACATTCACCTCAAACACTCGCCTCACACTCACACTCACCTCAAACACTCACCTCACACTCACCTCAAACACTCACCTCACACTCACCTCAAACACTCACCTCACACTCACCACAAACATTCACCTCACACACACACTCACCTGACACTCACCTCAAACACTCGCCTCACACTCATCTCAAACACTCGCCTCACACTCACCTCACACTCACCTCAAACACTCGCATCACACTCGCCTCAAACACTCGCCTCACACTCACCTCAAATACTCACCTCACACTCACCTCACACTCACCTCAAACACCCGCCTCACACTCACCTCAAACACTCGCCTCACACTCACCTCAAACACCCGCCTCACACTCACTTCAAATACCCGCCTCACATTCACCTCAAACACTCGCCTCACACCCGCACTCACCTCAAACACTCACCTCACACTCACCTCAAACACTCACCTCACACTCACCTCAATCACTCACCTCACACTCACCTCAAACACTCACCTCACACTCACCTCAAACGCTCACCTCACACTCACCTCAAACACTCACCTCAAACATTGGCCTCACACTCACCTCAAACACTCACCTCACACTCACCTCAAACACTCACCTCACACTCACCTCAAACACGCGCCTCACACTCATCTCAAACACTCACCTCACACACACACTCACCTCAAACACTCACCTCACACTGACCTCAAACACTGACCTCACACACACTGACCTCACACTCACCTCAAACACTCACCTGACACTCACCTCACACTCACCTCAAACACTCACCTCACACTCACCTCAAACACTCACCTCACACTCACCTCAAACACTCACCTCACACTCACCTCAAACACTCGCCACACACTCACCTTAAACACTCACCTCACACACGCACTCACCTCAAACACTCGCTTCACACTCACCTCAAACACTCACCTCACACTCCCCTCAAACACCTCACACTCACCTCAAAGACTCGCCTCACACTCACCTCAAACACTCACCTTCACTCACCTCAAACACTCAGCTCACACACACACTCACCTGACACTCACTTCAAACACTCTCCTCACACTCGTCTCAAACACCCACCTCACACTCACCTCAAACACCCGCCTCACACTCACCTCAAACACTCACCTCCCACTCACCTCAAACACTCACCTCACACTCACCTCAAACACTCACCTCACACACACACTCACCTCACACTCACGTCAAACACTCGCCTCACACTCACCTCAAACGCTCGCCTCACACTTACCTCACACTCACCTCAAACACTCGCCTCACACTCGCCTCAAACACTCGCCTCACACTCACCTCAAATACTCACCGACACTCACCTCAGACACTCACCTCACACTCACCTCAAACACTCGCCTCAAACACACACTCACCGCAAACACTCGCCTCACACTCACCTCAAACACTCACCTCACACTCACCTCAAACACTCACCTCACACACACACTCACCTCACACTCACCTCAAACACTCGCCACACACTCACCTTAAACACTCACCTCACACTCACCTCAAACACTCACCTCACACTCACCTCAAACACTCACCTCACACTCACCTCAAACACTCACCTCAAAGACTCGCCTCACACTCACCTCAAACACTCACCTTACACTCACCTCAAACACTCACCTCACACTCACCTCAAACACTCGCCTCACACTCGCCTCACACTCACCTCAAACACTCGCCTCACACTCACCTCAAACACTCACCTCACACTCACCTCAAACACTCACCTCAAACACTCACCTCAAACACTCACCTCAAACACTCACCTTTCACTCACCTCAAACACTCACCTCACACTCACCTCAAACACTCGCCTCACACTCACCTCAAAGACTCGCCTCACACTCACATCAAACACTCACCTCACACTCACCTCAAACACTCACCTTACACTCACCTCAAACACTCACCTCACACTCACCTCAAACACTCGCCTCACACTCGCCTCACACTCACCTCAAACACTCGCCTCACACTCACCTCAAACACTCACCTCACACTCACCTCAAACACTCACCTCACACATACTCACCTCAAACACTCGCCTCACACTCACCTCAAACGCTCACCTCACACTCACCTCAAACACTCACCTCACACACACTCACCTCAAACACTCGCCTCACACTCACCTCAAACGCTCACCTCACCCTCACCTCAAACACTCACCTCACACTCACCTCAAACACTCGCCTCTCCCACACACACCTCAAACACTCGCCTCACACTCACCTCAAACACTCACGTCACACTCATCTCAAACACTCACCTCACACACACACTCACCTCAAACTAGTCTCACACTCACCTCAAACACACGCCTCACACACGCACTCACCTCAAACACTCACCTCACACTCACCTCAGACACTCACCTCACACACACACTCACCTCAAACACTCACCTCACACTCACCTCAAACACTCACCTCACACACACTGACCTCACACTCACCTCAAACACTCGCCTCACACTCACCTCAAACACTCGCCTCACACGCACACTCACCTGACACTCACCTCACAATCACTCAAACACTCACCTCACACACACATTCACCTCCCACTCACCTCAAACACTCGCCTCACACACGCACTCACCTCAAACACTCGCCTCACACTCACCTCAAACACCCGCCTCACACTCACCTCAAACACTCGCCTCACACTCACCTCAAACACCCGCCTCACACTCACCTCAAACACCCGCCTCACACTCACCTCAAACACTCGCCTCACACACGCACTCACCTCAAACACTCGCCTCACACTCACCTCAAACACTCACCTCAAACACCCGCCTCACACTCACCTCAAACACCCGCCTCACATTCACCTCAAACACTCGCCTCACACTCACACTCACCTCAAACACTCACCTCACACTCACCTCAAACACTCACCTCACACTCACCTCAAACACTCACCTCACACTCACCACAAACATTCACCTCACACACACACTCACCTGACACTCACCTCAAACACTCGCCTCACACTCATCTCAAACACTCGCCTCACACTCACCTCACACTCACCTCAAACACTCGCATCACACTCGCCTCAAACACTCGCCTCACACTCACCTCAAATACTCACCTCACACTCACCTCACACTCACCTCAAACACCCGCCTCACACTCACCTCAAACACTCGCCTCACACTCACCTCAAACACCCGCCTCACACTCACTTCAAATAGCCGCCTCACATTCACCTCAAACACTCGCCTCACACCCGCACTCACCTCAAACACTCACCTCACACTCACCTCAAACACTCACCTCACACTCACCTCAATCACTCACCTCACACTCACCTCAAACACTCACCTCACACTCACCTCAAACATTCACCTCACACACACACTCACCTGACACTCACCTCAAACACTCGCCTCACACTCATCTCAAACACTCGCCTCACACTCATCTCAAACACTCGCCTCACACTCACCTCACACTCACCTCAAACACTCGCATCACACTCGCCTCAAACACTCGCCTTACACTCACCTCAAATACTTACCTCACACTCACCTCGGACACACCTCAAACACTCGCCTCACACCCACCTCAAACACTCGCCTCAAACACACACTCACCTCAAACACTCGCCTCACACTCACCTCAAACACTCACCTCACACTCACCTCAAACACACCTCAAACACTCACCTCACACACACCTCAAACACTCACCTCACACACTCACCTCACACTCACCTCAAACACTCGCCTCACACACACCTCAAACACTCACCTCACACTCACCTCAAACACTCACCTCACACACACACTCACCTAACACTCACCTCAAACACTCGCATCACACTCGCCTCAAACACTCGCCTCACACTCACCTCACACTCACCTCGGACACACCTCAAACACTCGCCTCACACCCACCTCAAACACTTGCCTCAAACACACACTCACCTCAAACACTCGCCTCACACTCACCTCAAACACACCTCAAACACTAACCTCACACACACCTCAAACACTCACCTCACACTCACCTCAAACACTCGCCTCATGCTCACCTCAAACACTCACCTCACACTCACCTCAAACACTCACCTCACACTCACCTCAAACACTCACCTCACACTCACACTCACCTGACACTCACCTCAAACACTCACCTCACACTCACCTCAAACACTCACCTCACACTCACCTCAAACACTCACCTCACACTCACTTCAAACACTCGCCTCATACTCACCTCAAACACTCACCTCACACTCACCTCAAACACTCACCTCACACTCACCTCAAACACTCACCTCACACACACACTCACCTGACACTCACCTCAAACACTCACCTCACACTCACCTCAAACACTCACCTCACACTCACCTCAAACACTCACTTCACACACACACTCACCTGACACTCACCTCAAACACTCGCCTCACACTCATCTCAAACACTCGCCTCACACTCACCTCACACTCGCCTCAAACACTCGCCTCACACACACCTCAAACACTCACCTTACACTCACCTCAAATACCTCACACACACACTCACCTCAAACACTCACCTCACACACTCACCTCAAACTCACCTGAAACACTCACCTCACACACACTCACCTCACACTCACCTCAAACACTCGCCACACACTCGCCTCACACTCACCTCAAACACTCACCTTACACAAGCACTCACCTCAAACACTCGCTTCACACTCACCTCAAACACTCACCTCACACTCACCTCAAACACTCACCTCACACTCACCTCAAAGACTCCCCTCACACTCACCTCAAACACTCACCTCAAACACTCGCTTCACACTCACCTCAAACACTCACCTCACACACACCTCAAACACTCGCTTCACACTCACCTCAAACACTCACCTCACACTCACCTCAAACACTCGCCTCATGCTCACCTCAAACACTCACCTCACACTCACCTCAAAGACTCGCCTCACACTCACCCCAAACACTCACCTCACACACACACTCACCTCAAACACTCACCTGACACTCACCTCAAACACTCACCTCACACTCACCTCAAACACTCACCTCACACTCACCTCAAACACTGACCTCACACACACACTCACCTGACACTCACCTCAAACACTCACCTCACACTCACCTCAAACACTCGCCTCACACTCACCTCAAACACTCGCCTCACACGCACACTCACCTGACACTCACCTCACAATCACTCAAATACTCACCTCACACACACATTCACCTCCCACTCACCTCAAACACTCGCCTCACACACGCACTCACCTCAAACACTCGCCTCACACTCACCTCAAACACCCGCCTCACACTCACCTCAAACACTCGCCTCACACTCACCGCACACTCACCTCACACTCACCTCAAACACTCACCTCACACTCACCTCAAACACCCGCCTCACACTCACCTCAAACACCCGCCTCACACTCACCTCAAACACTCGCCTCACACACGCACTCACCTCAAACACTCGCCTCACACTCACCTCAAACACTCACCTCAAACACCCGCCTCACACTCACCTCAAACACCCGCCTCACATTCACCTCAAACACTCGCCTCACACTCACACTCACCTCAAACACTCACCTCACACTCACCTCAAACACTCACCTCACACTCACCTCAAACACTCACCTCACACTCACCACAAACATTCACCTCACACACACACTCACCTGACACTCACCTCAAACACTCGCCTCACACTCATCTCAAACACTCGCCTCACACTCACCTCACACTCACCTCAAACACTCGCATCACACTCGCCTCAAACACTCGCCTCACACTCACCTCAAATACTCACCTCACACTCACCTCACACTCACCTCAAACACCCGCCTCACACTCACCTCAAACACTTGCCTCAAACACACACTCACCTCAAACACTCGCCTCACACTCACCTCAAACACACCTCAAACACTAACCTCACACACACCTCAAACACTCACCTCACACTCACCTCAAACACTCGCCTCATGCTCACCTGAAACACTCACCTCACACTCACCTCAAACACTCACCTCACACTCACCTCAAACACTCACCTCACACTCACACTCACCTGACACTCACCTCAAACACTCACCTCACACTCACCTCAAACACTCACCTCACACTCACCTCAAACACTCACCTCACACTCACTTCAAACACTCGCCTCATACTCACCTCAAACACTCACCTCACACTCACCTCAAACACTCACCTCACACTCACCTCAAACACTCACCTCACACACACACTCACCTGACACTCACCTCAAACACTCACCTCACACTCACCTCAAACACTCACCTCACACTCACCTCAAACACTCACTTCACACACACACTCACCTGACACTCACCTCAAACACTCGCCTCACACTCATCTCAAACACTCGCCTCACACTCACCTCACACTCGCCTCAAACACTCGCCTCACACACACCTCAAACACTCACCTTACACTCACCTCAAATACCTCACACACACACTCACCTCAAACACTCACCTCACACACTCACCTCAAACTCACCTGAAACACTCACCTCACACACACTCACCTCACACTCACCTCAAACACTCGCCACACACTCGCCTCACACTCACCTCAAACACTCACCTTACACAAGCACTCACCTCAAACACTCGCTTCACACTCACCTCAAACACTCACCTCACACTCACCTCAAACACTCACCTCACACTCACCTCAAAGACTCCCCTCACACTCACCTCAAACACTCACCTCAAACACTCGCTTCACACTCACCTCAAACACTCACCTCACACACACCTCAAACACTGACCTCACACTCACCTCAAACACTCGCCTCATGCTCACCTCAAACACTCACCTCACACTCACCTCAAAGACTCGCCTCACACTCACCCCAAACACTCACCTCACACACACACTCACCTCAAACACTCACCTGACACTCACCTCAAACACTCACCTCACACTCACCTCAAACACTCACCTCACACTCACCTCACACACACACTCACCTCAAACTAGTCTCACACTCACCTCAAACACACGCCTCACACACGCACTCACCTCAAACACTGACCTCACACACACACTCACCTGACACTCACCTCAAACACTCACCTCACACTCACCTCAAACACTCGCCTCACACTCACCTCAAACACTCACCTCACACTCACCTCACACACACACTCACCTCAAACTAGTCTCACACTCACCTCAAACACACGCCTCACACACGCACTCACCTCAAACACTGACCTCACACACACACTCACCTGACACTCACCTCAAACACTCACCTCACACTCACCTCAAACACTCGCCTCACACTCACCTCAAACACTCGCCTCACACGCACACTCACCTGACACTCACCTCACAATCACTCAAATACTCACCTCACACACACATTCACCTCCCACTCACCTCAAACACTCGCCTCACACACGCACTCACCTCAAACACTCGCCTCACACTCACCTCAAACACCCGCCTCACACTCACCTCAAACACTCGCCTCACACTCACCGCACACTCACCTCACACTCACCTCAAACACTCACCTCACACTCACCTCAAACACCCGCCTCACACTCACCTCAAACACCCGCCTCACACTCACCTCAAACACTCGCCTCACACACGCACTCACCTCAAACACTCGCCTCACACTCACCTCAAACACTCACCTCAAACACCCGCCTCACACTCACCTCAAACACCCGCCTCACATTCACCTCAAACACTCGCCTCACACTCACACTCACCTCAAACACTCACCTCACACTCACCTCAAACACTCACCTCACACTCACCTCAAACACTCACCTCACACTCACCACAAACATTCACCTCACACACACACTCACCTGACACTCACCTCAAACACTCGCCTCACACTCATCTCAAACACTCGCCTCACACTCACCTCACACTCACCTCAAACACTCGCATCACACTCGCCTCAAACACTCGCCTCACACTCACCTCAAATACTCACCTCACACTCACCTCACACTCACCTCAAACACCCGCCTCACACTCACCTCAAACACTTGCCTCAAACACACACTCATCTCAAACACTCGCCTCACACTCATCTCAAACACTCGCCTCACACTCACCTCACACTCACCTCAAACACTCGCATCACACTCGCCTCAAACACTCGCCTTACACTCACCTCAAATACTTACCTCACACTCACCTCGGACACACCTCAAACACTCGCCTCACACCCACCTCAAACACTCGCCTCAAACACACACTCACCTCAAACACTCGCCTCACACTCACCTCAAACACTCACCTCACACTCACCTCAAACACACCTCAAACACTCACCTCACACACACCTCAAACACTCACCTCACACACTCACCTCACACTCACCTCAAACACTCGCCTCACACACACCTCAAACACTCACCTCACACTCACCTCAAACACTCACCTCACACACACACTCACCTAACACTCACCTCAAACACTCGCATCACACTCGCCTCAAACACTCGCCTCACACTCACCTCACACTCACCTCGGACACACCTCAAACACTCGCCTCACACCCACCTCAAACACTTGCCTCAAACACACACTCACCTCAAACACTCGCCTCACACTCACCTCAAACACACCTCAAACACTAACCTCACACACACCTCAAACACTCACCTCACACTCACCTCAAACACTCGCCTCATGCTCACCTCAAACACTCACCTCACACTCACCTCAAACACTCACCTCACACTCACCTCAAACACTCACCTCACACTCACACTCACCTGACACTCACCTCAAACACTCACCTCACACTCACCTCAAACACTCACCTCACACTCACCTCAAACACTCACCTCACACTCACTTCAAACACTCGCCTCATACTCACCTCAAACACTCACCTCACACTCACCTCAAACACTCACCTCACACTCACCTCAAACACTCACCTCACACACACACTCACCTGACACTCACCTCAAACACTCACCTCACACTCACCTCAAACACTCACCTCACACTCACCTCAAACACTCACTTCACACACACACTCACCTGACACTCACCTCAAACACTCGCCTCACACTCATCTCAAACACTCGCCTCACACTCACCTCACACTCGCCTCAAACACTCGCCTCACACACACCTCAAACACTCACCTTACACTCACCTCAAATACCTCACACACACACTCACCTCAAACACTCACCTCACACACTCACCTCAAACTCACCTGAAACACTCACCTCACACACACTCACCTCACACTCACCTCAAACACTCGCCACACACTCGCCTCACACTCACCTCAAACACTCACCTTACACAAGCACTCACCTCAAACACTCGCTTCACACTCACCTCAAACACTCACCTCACACTCACCTCAAACACTCACCTCACACTCACCTCAAAGACTCCCCTCACACTCACCTCAAACACTCACCTCAAACACTCGCTTCACACTCACCTCAAACACTCACCTCACACACACCTCAAACACTGACCTCACACTCACCTCAAACACTCGCCTCATGCTCACCTCAAACACTCACCTCACACTCACCTCAAAGACTCGCCTCACACTCACCCCAAACACTCACCTCACACACACACTCACCTCAAACACTCACCTGACACTCACCTCAAACACTCACCTCACACTCACCTCAAACACTCACCTCACACTCACCTCAAACACTGACCTCACACACACACTCACCTGACACTCACCTCAAACACTCACCTCACACTCACCTCAAACACTCGCCTCACACTCACCTCAAACACTCGCCTCACACGCACACTCACCTGACACTCACCTCACAATCACTCAAATACTCACCTCACACACACATTCACCTCCCACTCACCTCAAACACTCGCCTCACACACGCACTCACCTCAAACACTCGCCTCACACTCACCTCAAACACCCGCCTCACACTCACCTCAAACACTCGCCTCACACTCACCGCACACTCACCTCACACTCACCTCAAACACTCACCTCACACTCACCTCAAACACCCGCCTCACACTCACCTCAAACACCCGCCTCACACTCACCTCAAACACTCGCCTCACACACGCACTCACCTCAAACACTCGCCTCACACTCACCTCAAACACTCACCTCAAACACCCGCCTCACACTCACCTCAAACACCCGCCTCACATTCACCTCAAACACTCGCCTCACACTCACACTCACCTCAAACACTCACCTCACACTCACCTCAAACACTCACCTCACACTCACCTCAAACACTCACCTCACACTCACCACAAACATTCACCTCACACACACACTCACCTGACACTCACCTCAAACACTCGCCTCACACTCATCTCAAACACTCGCCTCACACTCACCTCACACTCACCTCAAACACTCGCATCACACTCGCCTCAAACACTCGCCTCACACTCACCTCAAATACTCACCTCACACTCACCTCACACTCACCTCAAACACCCGCCTCACATTCACCTCAAATACCCGCCTCACATTCACCTCAAACACTCGCCTCACACCCGCACTCACCTCAAACACTCACCTCACACTCACCTCAAACACTCACCTCACACTCACCTCAATCACTCACCTCACACTCACCTCAAACACTCACCTCACACTCACCTCAAACATTCACCTCACACACACACTCACCTGACACTCACCTCAAACACTCGCCTCACACTCATCTCAAACACTCGCCTCACACTCACCTCACACTCACCTCAAACACTCGCATCACACTCGCCTCAAACACTCGCCTTACACTCACCTCAAATACTCACCTCACACTCACCTCGGACACACCTCAAACACTCGCCTCACACCCACCTCAAACACTCGCCTCAAACACACACTCACCTCAAACACTCGCCTCACACTCACCTCAAACACTCACCTCACACTCACCTCAAACACACCTCAAACACTCACCTCACACACACCTCAAACACTCACCTCACACTCACCTCAAACACTCACCTCACACTCACCTCAAACACTCGCCTCACACACACCTCAAACACTCACCTCACACTCACCTCAAACACTCACCTCACACACACACTCACCTAACACTCACCTCAAACACTCGCATCACACTCGCCTCAAACACTCGCCTCACACTCACCTCACACTCACCTCGGACACACCTCAAACACTCGCCTCACACCCACCTCAAACACTTGCCTCAAACACACACTCACCTCAAACACTCGCCTCACACTCACCTCAAACACACCTCAAACACTAACCTCACACACACCTCAAACACTCACCTCACACTCACCTCAAACACTCGCCTCATGCTCACCTCAAACACTCACCTCACACTCACCTCAAACACTCACCTCACACTCACCTCAAACACTCACCTCACACACACACTCACCTGAAACACTCACCTCACACTCACCTCAAACACTCACCTCACACTCACCTCAAACACTCACCTCACACTCACCTCAAACACTCACCTCACACTCACCTCAAACACTCACCTCACACTCACCTCAAACACTCACCTCACACACACACTCACCTGACACTCACCTCAAACACTCACCTCACACTCACCTCAAACACTCACCTCACACTCACCTCAAACACTCACTTCACACACCCTCACCTGACACTCACCTCAAACACTCGCCTCACACTCATCTCAAACATTCGCCTCACACTCACCTCACACTCGCCTCAAACACTCGCCTCACACACACCTCAAACACTCACCTTACACTCACCTCAAATACCTCACACACACACTCACCTCAAACACTCACCTCACACACTCACCTCAAACTCACCTCAAACACTCACCTCACACACACTCACCTCACACTCACCTCAAACACTCGCCACACACTCGCCTCACACTCACCTCAAACACTCACCTTACACAAGCACTCACCTCAAACACTCGCTTCACACTCACCTCAAACACTCACCTCACACTCACCTCAAACACTCACCTCACACTCACCTCAAAGACTCCCCTCACACTCACCTCAAACACCTCACACTCACCTCAAACACTCGCCTCATGCTCACCTCAAACACTCACCTCACACTCACCTCAAAGACTCGCCTCACACTCACCCCAAACACTCACCTCACACACACACTCACCTGACACTCACCTCAAACACTCACCTCACACTCACCTCAAACACTCACCTCACACTCACCTGAAACACTCGCCTCATACTCACCTCAAACACTCACCACACACTCACCTCAAACACTCACCTCAAAGACTCACCTCACACACACACTCACCTGACACTCACCTCAAACACTCAACTCACACTCACCTCAAACACTCACCTCACACTCACCTCAAACACTCACCTCACACACACACTCACCTGACACTCACCTCAAACACTCGCCTCACACTCATCTCAAACACTCGCCTCACACTCACCTCACACTCACCTCACACACACTCACCTCACACTCACCTCAAACACTCGCCACACACTCGCCTCACACTCACCTCAAACACTCACCTTACACAAGCACTCACCTCAAACACTCGCTTCACACTCACCTCAAACACTCACCTCACACTCACCTCAAACACTCACCTCACACTCACCTCAAACACTCACCTCACACTCACCTCAAACACTCGCCTCACACTCGCCTCACACTCACCTCAAACACTCGCCTCACACTCACCTCAAACACTCGCCTCACACTCACCTCAAACACTCACCTCACACTCACCTCCAACACTCACCTCACACACACACTCACCTCACACTCACCTCAAACACTCGCCTCACACACGCACTCACCTCAAACACTCACCTCACACTCACCTCAAACACTCACCTCACACTCACCTCAAACACCAGCCTCACTCACGCACTCACCTCAAACACTCGCCTCACACTCACCTCAAACACTCACCTCATACTCACCTCAAACACTCACTTCACACACACACTCACCTGACACTCACTTTAAACACTCGCCTCACACTCACCTCAAACACTCGCCTCACACACTCACCTCACACTCGCCTCAAACACCCACCTCACACTCACCTTAAACACCCGCCTCACACTCCCCTCAAACACCCGCCTCACACTCACCTCAAACACTCGCCTCACGCACGCACTCACGTCAAACACTCGCCTCACACTCACCTCAAACACTCACCTCACACTCACCTCAAACACTCACCTCACACTCACCTCAAACACTCACCTCAAACACTCACCTCACACACACACTCACCTGACACTCACGTCAAACACTCGCCTCACACTCACCTCAAACATTCGCCTCACACTTACCTCACACTCACCTCAAACACTCGCCTCACACTCGCCTCAAACACTCGCCTCACACTCACCTCAAATACTCACCGACACTCACCTCAGACACCCCTCAAACACTCGCCTCACACTCACCTCAAACACTCGCCACAAACACACACTCACCGCAAACACTCGCCTCACACTCACCTCGAACACTCACCTCACACACACACTCACCTCAAACACTGGCCTCAATCTCACCTCAAACACTCACCTCACACTCACCTCAAACACTCACCTCACACACACAAAATCACCTCACACTCACCCCAAACACTCGCCACATACTCACCTTAAACACTCACCTCACACTCACCTCAAACACTCACCTCACACTCACCTCAAAGACTCGCCTCACACTCACCTCAAAGACTCGCCTCACACTCACCTCAAACACTCACCTTACACTCACCTCAAACACTCACCTCACACTCACCTCAAACACTCACCTCAAACACTCACCTCAAACACTCACCTCAAACACTCGCTTCACACTCACCTCAAACACTCACCTCAAACACTCACCTCAAACACTCGCTTCACACTCACCTCAAACACTCACCTCACACTCACCTCAAACACTGGCCTCACTCACGCACTCACCTCAAACACTCGCCTCACACTCACCTCAAACACTCGCCTCACACTCACCTCAAACACTCACCTCACACTCACCTAAAACACTCACCTCAAACACTCGCTTCACACTCACCTCAAACACTCACCTCACACTCACCTCAAACACTCACCTCACACTCACCTCAAAGACTCGCCTCACACTCACCTCAAATACTCACCTTACACTCACCTCAAACACTCACCTCACACTCACCTCAAACACTCACCTCAAACACTCACCTCAAACACTCACCTCAAACACTCGCTTCACACTCACCTCACACTCACCTCAAACACCGGCCTCACTCACGCACTCACCTCAAACACTCGCCTCACACTCACCTCAAACACTCGCCTCACACTCACCTCAAACACTCACCTCACACTCACCTCAAACACTCACCTCAAACACTCACCTCAAACACTCACCTCAAACACCCGCTTCACACTCACCTCAAACACTCACCTCACACTCACCTCAAACACTCACCTCACACTCACCTCAAAGACTCGCCTCACACTCACCTCAAATACTCACCTTACACTCACCTCAAACACTCACCTCACACTCACCTCAAACACTCGCCTCACACTCACCTCAAGCACTCGCCTCACACTCACCTCAAACACTCACCTCACACACATTCACCTCAAACACTCGCCTCACACTCACCTCAAACGCTCACCTCACACTCACCTCAAACACTCACCTCACACACACTCACCTCAAACACTCGCCTCACACTCACCTCAAATGCTCACCTCACACTCACCTCAAACACTCACCTCACACTCACCTCAAACACTCGTCTCTCCCACACACACCTCAAACTCTCGCCTCACACTCACCTCAAATGCTCACCTCACACTCACCTCAAACACTCACCTCACACTCACCTCAAACACTCGCCTCTCCCACACACACCTCAAACACTCGCCTCACACTCACCTCAAACACTCACGTCACACTCATCTCAAACACTCACCTCACACACACACTCACCTCAAACACTAGTCTCACACTCACCTCAAACAAACGCCTCACACACGCACTCACCTCAAACACTCACCTCACACTCACCTCAGACACTCACCTCAAACACTCACCTCACACTCACCTCAAACACTCACCTCACACACACTGACCTCACACTCACCTCAAACACTCGCCTCACACTCACCTCAAACACTCGCCTCACACGCACACTCACCTGACACTCACCTCACAATCACTCAAACACTCACCTCACACACACATTCACCTCACACTCACCTCAAACACTCGCCTCACACTCACCTCAAACACTCGCCTCACACGCACACTCACCTGACACTCACCTCACAATCACTCAAACACTCACCTCACACACACATTCACCTCACACTCACCTCAAACACTCGCCTCCCACTCACCTCAAACACTCGCCTCACACACGCACTCTCCTCAAACACTCGCCTCACACTCACCTCAAACACTCACCTCACACTCACCTCAAACACCCGCCTCACACTCACCTCAAACACCCGCCTCACACTCACCTCAAATACTCGCCTCACACACGCACTCACCTCAAACACTCGCCTCACACTCACCTCAAACACTCACCTCACACTCACCTCAAACACCCGCCTCACACTCACCTCAAACACCCGCCTCACATTCACCTCAAACACTCACCTCACACCCGCACTCACCTCAAACACTCACCTCACACTCACCTCAAACACTCACCTCAAACACTCACCTCACACACTCACCTCACACTCACCTCAAACACTCACCTCACACTCACCTCAAACATTCACCTCACACACACACTCACCTGACATTCACCTCAAACACTCGCCTCACACTCATCTCAAACACTCGCCTCACACTCATCTCACACTCACCTCAAACACTCGCATCACACTCTGCTCAAACACTCGCCTCACACTCACCTCAAATACTCACCTCACACTCACCTCGGACACACCTCAAACACTCGCCTCACACCCACCTCAAACACTCGCCTCAAACACACACTCACCTCAAACACTCGCCTCACACTCACCTCAAACACTCACCTCACACTCACCTCAAACACACCTCAAACACTCACCTCAAACACTCACCTCACACTCACCTCAAACACTCACCTCACACACACACTCACCTGACACTCACCTCAAACACTCACCTCACACTCACCTGAAACACTCACCTCACACTCACCTCAAACACTCACCTCACACTCACCTCAAACACTCGCCTCATACTCACCTCAAACACTCACCTCACACTCACCTCAAACACTCACCTCACACTCACCTCAAACACTCACCTCACACACACACTCACCTGACACTCACCTCAAACACTCACCTCACACTCACCTCAAACACTCACCTCACACTCACCTCAAACACTCACCTCACACACACACTCACCTGACACTCACCTCAAACACTCGCCTCACACTCATCTCAAACACTCGCCTCACACTCACCTCACACTCGCCTCAAACACTCGCCTCACACACACCTCAAACACTCACCTCACACTCACCTCAATTACCTCACACACACACTCACCTCAAACACTCACCTCACACACTCACCTCAATCTCACCTCAAACACTCACCTCACACTCACCTCAAACACTCACCTCACACACACTCACCTCACACTCACCTCAAACACTCGCCACACACTCGCCCCACACTCACCTCAAACACTCACCTTACAAACGCACTCACCTCAAACACTCGCTTCACACTCACCTCAAACACTCACCTCACACTCACCTCAAACACTCACCTCACACTCACCTCAAAGACTCGCCTCACACTCACCTCAAACACTCACCTTACACTCACCTCAAACACTCACCTCACACTCACCTCAAACACTCGCCTCACACTCGCCTCACACTCACCTCAAACACTCGCCTCACACTCACCTCAAACACTCGCCTCACACTCACCTCAAACACTCACCTCACACTCACCTCCAACACTCACCTCACACACACACTCACCTCACACTCACCTCAAACACTCGCCTCACACACGCACTCACCTCAAACACTCACCTCACACTCATCTCAAACACTCACCTCACACTCACCTCAAACACCGGCCTCACTCACGCACTCACCTCAAACACTCGCCTCACACTCACCTCAAACACTCACCTCATACTCACCTCAAACACTCACCTCACACACACACTCACCTGACACTCACTTTAAACACTCGCCTCACACTCACCTCAAACACTCACCTCACACACTCACCTCACACTCGCCTCAAACACCTACCTCACACTCACCTTAAACACCCGCCTCACACTCCCCTCAAACACCCGCCTCACACTCACCTCAAACACTTGCCTCACGCACGCACTCACGTCAAACACTCGCCTCACACTCACCTCAAACACTCACCTCACACTCACCTCAAACACTCACCTCACACTCACCTCAAACACTCACCTCAAACACTCACCTCACACACACACTCACCTGACACTCACGTCAAACACTCGCCTCACACTCGCCTCAAACACTCGCCTCACACTTACCTCACACTCACCTCAAACACTCGCCTCAAACACTCGCCTCACACTCACCTCAAATACTCACCGACACTCACCTGAGACACCCCTCAAACACTCGCCTCACACTCACCTCAAACACTCGCCTCAAACACACACTCACCGCAAACACTCGCCTCACACTCACCTCAAACACTCACCTCACACACACACTCACCTCAAACACTGGCCTCAATCTCACCTCAAACACTCACCTCACACTCACCTCAAACACTCACCTCACACACACAAAATCACCTCACACTCACCTCAAACACTCGCCACATACTCACCTTAAACACTCACCTCACACTCACCTCAAACACTCACCTCACACTCACTTCAAAGACTCGCCTCACACTCACCTCAAAGACTCGCCTCACACTCACCTCAAACACTCACCTTACACTCACCTCAAACACTCACCTCACACTCACCTCAAACACTCGCCTCACACTCGCCTCACACTCACCTCAAACACTCGCCTCACACTCACCTCAAACACTCACCTCACACACACTCACCTCAAACACTCGCCTCACACTCACCTCAAACGCTCACCTCACACTCACCTCAAACACTCACCTCACACTCACCTCAAACACTCACCTCAAACACTCACCTCACACTCGCCTCAAACTCACCTCAAACACTCCCTCAAACACTCACATCACACTCACCTCAAACACTCACCTCACACACACACTCACCTCAAACACTCACCTCACACTCAACCTCAAACACTCGCCTCACCCACACACACCTCAAACAGTCGCCTCACACTCACCTCAAACACTCACCTCACACTCATCTCAAACATTCACCTCAAACACTCGCCTCACACTCATCTCAAACACTCGCCTCACACTCACCTCACACTCACCTCAAACACTCGCATCACACTCGCCTCAAACACTCGCCTCACACTCACCTCAAATACTCACCTCACACTCACCTCGGACACACCTCAAACACTCGCCTCACACCCACCTCAAACACTCGCCTCAAACACACACTCACCTCAAACACTCGCCTCACACTCACCTCAAACACTCACCTCACACTCACCTCAAACACACCTCAAACACTCACCTCAAACACTCACCTCACACTCACCTCAAACACTGACCTCACACTCACCTCAAACACTCGCCTCATGTTCACCTCAAACACTCACCTCACACTCACCTCAAACACTCACCTCACACTCACCTCAAACACTCACCTCACACACACACTCACCTGACACTCACCTCAAACACTCACCTCACACTCACCTGAAACACTCACCTCACACTCACCTCAAACACTCACCTCACACTCACCTCAAACACTCGCCTCATACTCACCTCAAACACTCACCTCACACTCACCTCAAACACTCACCTCACACTCACCTCAAACACTCACCTCACACACACACTCACCTGACACTCACCTCAAACACTCACCTCACACTCACCTCAAACACTCACCTCACACACACACTCACCTGACACTCACCTCAAACACTCGCCTCACACTCATCTCAAACACTCGCCTCACACTCACCTCACACTCGCCTCAAACACTCGCCTCACACACACCTCAAACACTCACCTCACACTCACCTCAATTACCTCACACACACACTCACCTCAAACACTCACCTCACACACTCACCTCAATCTCACCTCAAACACTCACCTCACACTCACCTCAAACACTCACCTCACACACACTCACCTCACACTCACCTCAAACACTCGCCACACACTCGCCCCACACTCACCTCAAACACTCACCTTACACACGCACTCACCTCAAACACTCGCTTCACACTCACCTCAAACACTCACCTCACACTCACCTCAAACACTCACCTCACACTCACCTCAAAGACTCGCCTCACACTCACCTCAAACACTCACCTTACACTCACCTCAAACACTCACCTCACACTCACCTCAAACACTCGCCTCACACTCGCCTCACACTCACCTCAAACACTCGCCTCCCACTCACCTCAAACACTCGCCTCACACACGCACTCTCCTCAAACACTCGCCTCACACTCACCTCAAACACTCACCTCACACTCACCTCAAACACCCGCCTCACACTCACCTCAAACACCCGCCTCACACTCACCTCAAACACTCGCCTCACACACGCACTCACCTCAAACACTCGCCTCACACTCACCTCAAACACTCACCTCACACTCACCTCAAACACCCGCCTCACACTCACCTCAAACACCCGCCTCACATTCACCTCAAACACTCACCTCACACCCGCACTCACCTCAAACACTCACCTCACACTCACCTCAAACACTCACCTCACACTCACCTCAAACACTCGCCTCACACTCATCTCAAACACTCGCCTCACACTCATCTCACACTCACCTCAAACACTCGCATCACACTCGCCTCAAACACTCGCCTCACACTCACCTCAAATACTCACCTCACACTCACCTCGGACACACCTCAAACACTCGCCTCACACCCACCTCAAACACTCGCCTCAAACACACACTCACCTCAAACACTCGCCTCACACTCACTTCAAACACTCACCTCACACTCACCTCAAACACACCTCAAACACTCACCTCAAACACTCACCTCACACTCACCTCAAACACTCACCTCACACTCACCTCAAACACTCGCCTCATACTCACCTCAAACACTCACCTCACACTCACCTCAAACACTCACCTCACACACTCACCTCACACTCGCCTCAAACACACCTCAAACACTCACCTCAAACACTCGCCTCATGTTCACCTCAAACACTCACCTCACACTCACCTCAAACACTCACCTCACACTCACCTCAAACACTCACCTCACACACACACTCACCTGACACTCACCTCAAACACTCACCTCACACTCACCTGAAACACTCACCTCACACTCACCTCAAACACTCACCTCACACTCACCTCAAACACTCGCCTCATACTCACCTCAAACACTCACCTCACACTCACCTCAAACACTCACCTCACACACACACTCACCTGACACTCACCTCAAACGCTCGCCTCACACTCATCTCAAACACTCACCTCACACTCGCCTCAAACACTCACCTCACACTCACCTCAAACACTCACCTCACACTCACCTCAAACACTCACCTCACACACACTCACCTGACACTCACCTCAAACACTCGCCTCACACTCATCTCAAACACTCGCCTCACACTCACCTCACACTCGCCTCAAACACTCGCCTCACACACACCTCAAACACTCACCTCACACTCACCTCAATTACCTCACACACACACTCACCTCAAACACTCACCTCACACACTCACCTCAATCTCACCTCAAACACTCACCTCACACTCACCTCAAACACTCACCTCACACACACTCACCTCACACTCACCTCAAACACTCGCCACACACTCGCCCCACACTCACCTCAAACACTCACCTTACACACGCACTCACCTCAAACACTCGCTTCGCACTCACCTCAAACACTCACCTCACACTCACCTCAAACACTCACCTCACACTCACCTCAAAGACTCGCCTCACACTCACCTCAAACACTCACCTTACACTCACCTCAAACACTCACCTCACACTCACCTCAAACACTCGCCTCACACTCGCCTCACACTCACCTCAAACACTCGCCTCACACTCACCTCAAACACTCGCCTCACACTCACCTCAAACACTCACCTCACACTCACCTCCAACACTCACCTCACACACACACTCACCTCACACTCACCTCAAACACTCGCCTCACACACGCACTCACCTCAAACACTCACCTCACACTCACCTCAAACACTCACCTCACACTCACCTCAAACACCGGCCTCACTCACGCACTCACCTCAAACACACGCCTCACACTCACCTCAAACACTCACCTCATACTCACCTCAAACACTCACCTCACACACACACTCACCTGACACTCACTTTAAACACTCGCCTCACACTCACCTCAAACACTCACCTCACACACTCACCTCACACTCGCCTCAAACACCTACCTCACACTCACCTTAAACACCCGCCTCACACTCCCCTCAAACACCCGCCTCACACTCACCTCAAACACTCGCCTCACGCACGCACTCTCGTCAAACACTCGCCTCACACTCAGCTCAAACACTCACCTCACACTCACCTCAAACACTCACCTCACACTCACCTCAAACACTCACCTCAAACACTCACCTCACACACACACTCACCTGACACTCACGTCAAACACTCGCCTCACACTCACCTCAAACACTCGCCTCACACTTACCTCACACTCACCTCAAACACTCGCCTCAAACACTCGCCTCACACTCACCTCAAATACTCACCGACACTCACCTGAGACACCCCTCAAACACTCGCCTCACACTCACCTCAAACACTCGCCTCAAACACACACTCACCGCAAACACTCGCCTCACACTCACCTCAAACACTCACCTCACACACACACTCACCTCAAACACTGGCCTCAATCTCACCTCAAACACTCACCTCACACTCACCTCAAACACTCACCTCACACACACAAAATCACCTCACACTCACCTCAAACACTCGCCACATACTCACCTTAAACGCTCACCTCACACTCACCTCAAACACTCACCTCACACTCACCTCAAAGACTCGCCTCACACTCACCTCAAAGACTCGCCTCACACTCACCTCAAACACTCACCTTACACTCACCTCAAACACTCACCTCAAACACTCACCTCAAACACTCGCCTCACACTCGCCTCACACTCACCTCAAACACTCACCTCACACTCACCTCAAACACTCACCTCACACTCACCTCAAACACCGGCCTCACTCACGCACTCACCTCAAACACACGCCTCACACTCACCTCAAACACTCACCTCATACTCACCTCAAACACTCACCTCACACACACACTCACCTGACACTCACTTTAAACACTCGCCTCACACTCACCTCAAACACTCACCTCACACACTCACCTCACACTCGCCTCAAACACCTACCTCACACTCACCTTAAACACCCGCCTCACACTCCCCTCAAACACCCGCCTCACACTCACCTCAAACACTCGCCTCACGCACGCACTCACGTCAAACACTCGCCTCACACTCAGCTCAAACACTCACCTCACACTCACCTCAAACACTCACCTCACACTCACCTCAAACACTCACCTCAAACACTCACCTCACACACACACTCACCTGACACTCACGTCAAACACTCGCCTCACACTCACCTCAAACACTCGCCTCACACTTACCTCACACTCACCTCAAACACTCGCCTCAAACACTCGCCTCACACTCACCTCAAATACTCACCGACACTCACCTGAGACACCCCTCAAACACTCGCCTCACACTCACCTCAAACACTCGCCTCAAACACACACTCACCGCAAACACTCGCCTCACACTCACCTCAAACACTCACCTCACACACACACTCACCTCAAACACTGGCCTCAATCTCACCTCAAACACTCACCTCACACTCACCTCAAACACTCACCTCACACACACAAAATCACCTCACACTCACCTCAAACACTCGCCACATACTCACCTTAAACACTCACCTCACACTCACCTCAAACACTCACCTCACACTCACCTCAAAGACTCGCCTCACACTCACCTCAAAGACTCGCCTCACACTCACCTCAAACACTCACCTTACACTCACCTCAAACACTCACCTCAAACACTCGCCTCAAACACTCGCCTCACACTCGCCTCACACTCACCTCAAACACTCGCCTCACACTCACCTCAAACACTCACCTCACACACACTCACCTCAAACACTCGCCTCACACTCACCTCAAACGCTCACCTCACACTCACCTCAAACACTCACCTCACACTCACCTCAAACACTCACCTCAAACACTCACCTCACACTCGCCTCAAACTCACCTCAAACACTCCCTCAAACACTCACATCACACTCACCTCAAACACTCACCTCACACACACACTCACCTCAAACACTCACCTCACACTCAACCTCAAACACTCGCCTCACCCACACACACCTCAAACAGTCGCCTCACACTCACCTCAAACACTCACCTCACACTCATCTCAAACATTCACCTCAAACACTCGCCTCACACTCATCTCAAACACTCGCCTCACACTCACCTCACACTCACCTCAAACACTCGCATCACACTCGCCTCAAACACTCGCCTCACACTCACCTCAAATACTCACCTCACACTCACCTCAAATACTCACCTCACACTCACCTCGGACACACCTCAAACACTCGCCTCACACCCACCTCAAACACTCGCCTCAAACACACACTCACCTCAAACACTCGCCTCACACTCACCTCAAACACTCACCTCACACTCACCTCAAACACACCTCAAACACTCACCTCAAACACTCACCTCACACTCACCTCAAACACTCACCTCACACTCACCTCAAACACTCGCCTCACACACACCTCAAACACTGACCTCACACTCACCTCAAACACTCGCCTCATGTTCACCTCAAACACTCACCTCACACTCACCTCAAACACTCACCTCACACTCACCTCAAACACTCACCTCACACACACACTCACCTGACACTCACCTCAAACACTCACCTCACACTCACCTGAAACACTCACCTCACACTCACCTCAAACACTCACCTCACACTCACCTCAAACACTCGCCTCATACTCACCTCAAACACTCACCTCACACTCACCTCAAACACTCACCTCACACTCACCTCAAACACTCACCTCACACACACACTCACCTGACACTCACCTCAAACACTCACCTCACACTCACCTCAAACACTCACCTCACACTCACCTCAAACACTCACCTCACACTCACATCAAACACTCGCCTCACACTCGCCTCACACTCACCTCAAACACTCGCCTCACACTCACCTCAAACACTCACCTCACACACACTCACCTCAAACACTCGCCTCACACTCACCTCAAACGCTCACCTCACACTCACCTCAAACACTCACCTCACACTCACCTCAAACACTCACCTCAAACACTCACCTCACACTCGCCTCAAACTCACCTCAAACACTCCCTCAAACACTCACATCACACTCACCTCAAACACTCACCTCACACACACACTCACCTCAAACACTCACCTCACACTCAACCTCAAACACTCGCCTCACCCACACACACCTCAAACAGTCGCCTCACACTCACCTCAAACACTCACCTCACACTCATCTCAAACACTCACCTCACACACACACTCACCTCAAACACTAGTCTCACAATCACCTCAAACACTCGCCTCACACACGCACTCACCTCAAACACTCACCTCACACTCACCTCAAACACTCGCCTCACACGCACACTCACCTGACACTCACCTCACAATCACTCAAACACTCACCTCACACACACATTCACCTCACACTCACCTCAAACACTCGCCACACACTCACCTCACACACGCACTCACCTCAAACACTCACCTCACACTCACCTCAAACACTCACCTCACACTCACCTCAAACACTCACCTCACACTCACCTCAAACACTCACCTTACACTCACCTCAAACACTCCACTCACACTCACCTCAAACACTCGCCTCACACTCACCTCAAACACTCGCCTCACACTCACCTCAAACACTCGCCTCACACTCACCTCAAACACTCGCCTCACACTCACCTCAAACGCTCACCTCAAACACTCGCCTCACACTCACCTCAAACACTCACCTCACACACTCACCTCATACTCACCTCA
Source organism: Scyliorhinus torazame (assembly GCF_047496885.1). Classification (NCBI taxonomy): domain Eukaryota; kingdom Metazoa; phylum Chordata; class Chondrichthyes; order Carcharhiniformes; family Scyliorhinidae; genus Scyliorhinus; species Scyliorhinus torazame. The sequence goes on along the minus strand of NC_092725.1, from coordinate 23,622,619 downwards.
AACACTCACCTCACACTCACCTCAAACACTCACCTCACACACACACTCACCTCAAACACTCACCTCACACTCACCTCAAACACTCACCTCACACACACACTCACCTCAAACACTCACCTCACACTCACCTGAAACACACACCTCAGACACTCACCTCAAACACTCACCTCAAACACTCACCTCAAACACTCACCTCAAACACTCACCTCACACTCACCTCAGACACTCACCTCACACACACACTCACCTCACACTCACCTCAAACACTCGCCTCACACTCACCTCAAACACTCGCCTCACACACACACTCACCTGACACTCACCTCACAATCACTCAAACACTCACCTCACACACACATTCACCTCACACTCACCTCAAACACTCGCCTCCCACTCACCTCAAACACTCGCCTCACACACGCACTCACCTCAAACACTCGCCTCACACACACACTCACCTGACACTCACCTCACAATCACTCAAACACTCACCTCACACACACATTCACCTCACACTCACCTCAAACACTCGCCTCACACTCACCTCAAACACTCACCTCACACTCACCTCAAACACTCACCTCACACTGACCTCAAATATTCACCTCACACTCACCTCAAAGACTCATCTCACACTCACCTCACACTCACCTCAAACACACACGTCACACTCACCTCAAACACTCACCTCAAACACTCACCTCACATTCACCTCAAAGACTCACCTCACACTCACCTCAAAGACTCACCTCACACTCACCTCAAACACTCACCTCACACTCACCTCAAACACTCACCTCACGCTCACCTCACACTCACCTTAAACTCTCACTTCACACTCACCTCAAACACTCACCTCAAACACTCACCTCACACCTCACACTCACCTCAAACACTCACCTCACACTCACCTCAAACACTCACCTCACACTCACCTCAAACACTCACCTCACACTCACCTCATACTCACCTCAAACACTCACCACAAACACTCACCTCACTCACCTCACACTCACATCAGTCACCTCACACTCACCTCAAACACTCACCTCACAATCACTCAAACACTCACCTCACACACACATTCACCTCACACTCACCTCAAACACTCGCCTCACACTCACCTCAAACACTCACCTCACACTCACCTCAAACACTCACCTCACACTCACCTCAAAGACTCACCTCACACTGACCTCAAATATTCACCTCACCTCAAAGACTCATCTCACACTCACCTCACACTCACCTCAAACACACACGTCACACTCACCTCAAACACTCACCTCAAACACTCACCTCACATTCACCTCAAAGACTCACCTCACACTCACCTCAAACACTCACCTCACACTCACCTCAAACACTCACCTCACACTCACCTCACACTCACCTTAAACTCTCACTTCACACTCACCTCAAACACTCACCTCAAACACTCACCTCACACTCACCTCAAACACTCACCTCAAACACTCACCTCAAACACTCACCTCACACTCACCTCAAACACTCACCTCACACTCACCTCATACTCACCTCAAACACTCACCACAAACACTCACCTCACTCACCTCACACTCACATCAGTCACCTCACACTCACCTCAAACACTCACCTCACAATCACCTGAAACACTCACCTGAAACACTCACCTCACACTCACCTCAAACACTCACCTCACACTCACCTCAAACACTCGCCTCACACACACCTCAAACACTGACCTCACACTCACCTCAAACACTCGCCTCATGTTCACCTCAAACACTCACCTCACACTCACCTCAAACACTCACCTCACACTCACCTCAAACACTCACCTCACACACACACTCACCTGACACTCACCTCAAACACTCACCTCACACTCACCTGAAACACTCACCTCACACTCACCTCAAACACTCACCTCACACTCACCTCAAACACTCGCCTCATACTCACCTCAAACACTCACCTCACACTCACCTCAAACACTCACCTCACACTCACCTCAAACACTCACCTCACACACACACTCACCTGACACTCACCTCAAACACTCACCTCACACTCACCTCAAACACTCACCTCACACTCACCTCAAACACTCACCTCACACACACACTCACCTGACACTCACCTCAAACACTCGCCTCACACTCATCTCAAACACTCGCCTCACACTCACCTCACACTCGCCTCAAACACTCGCCTCACACACACCTCAAACACTCACCTCACACTCACCTCAATTACCTCACACACACACTCACCTCAAACACTCACCTCACACACTCACCTCAATCTCACCTCAAACACTCACCTCACACTCACCTCAAACACTCACCTCACACACACTCACCTCACACTCACCTCAAACACTCGCCACACACTCGCCCCACACTCACCTCAAACACTCACCTTACACACGCACTCACCTCAAACACTCGCTTCACACTCACCTCAAACACTCACCTCACACTCACCTCAAACACTCACCTCACACTCACCTCAAAGACTCGCCTCACACTCACCTCAAACACTCACCTTACACTCACCTCAAACACTCACCTCACACTCACCTCAAACACTCGCCTCACACTCGCCTCACACTCACCTCAAACACTCGCCTCACACTCACCTCAAACACTCGCCTCACACTCACCTCAAACACTCACCTCACACTCACCTCCAACACTCACCTCACACACACACTCACCTCACACTCACCTCAAACACTCGCCTCACACACGCACTCACCTCAAACACTCACCTCACACTCACCTCAAACACTCACCTCACACTCACCTCAAACACCGGCCTCACTCACGCACTCACCTCAAACACTCGCCTCACACTCACCTCAAACACTCACCTCATACTCACCTCAAACACTCACCTCACACACACACTCACCTGACAGTCACTTTAAACACTCGCCTCACACTCACCTCAAACACTCACCTCACACACTCACCTCACACTCGCCTCAAACACCTACCTCACACTCACCTTAAACACCCGCCTCACACTCCCCTCAAACACCCGCCTCACACTCACCTCAAACACTCGCCTCACGCACGCACTCACGTCAAACACTCGCCTCACACTCACCTCAAACACTCACCTCACACTCACCTCAAACACTCACCTCACACTCACCTCAAACACTCACCTCAAACACTCACCTCACACACACACTCACCTGACACTCACGTCAAATACTCGCCTCACACTCACCTCAAACACTCGCCTCACACTTACCTCACACTCACCTCAAACACTCGCCTCAAACACTCGCCTCACACTCACCTCAAATACTCACCGACACTCACCTGAGACACCCCTCAAACACTCGCCTCACACTCACCTCAAACACTCGCCTCAAACACACACTCACCGCAAACACTCGCCTCACACTCACCTCAAACACTCACCTCACACACACACTCACCTCAAACACTGGCCTCAATCTCACCTCAAACACTCACCTCACACTCACCTCAAACACTCACCTCACACACAAAATCACCTCACACTCACCTCAAACACTCGCCACATACTCACCTTAAACACTCACCTCACACTCACCTCAAACACTCACCTCACACTCACCTCAAAGACTCGCCTCACACTCACCTCAAAGACTCGCCTCACACTCACCTCAAACACTCACCTTACACTCACCTCAAACACTCGCCTCACACTCGCCTCACACTCACCTCAAACACTCGCCTCACACTCACCTCAAACACTCACCTCACACACACTCACCTCAAACACTCGCCTCACACTCACCTCAAACGCTCACCTCACACTCACCTCAAACACTCACCTCACACTCACCTCAAACACTCACCTCAAACACTCACCTCACACTCGCCTCAAACTCACCTCAAGCACTCCCTCAAACACTCACATCACACTCACCTCAAACACTCACCTCACACACACACTCACCTCAAACACTCACCTCACACTCACCTCAAACACACACCTCAGACACTCACCTCAAACACTCACCTCAAACACTCACCTCAAACACTCACCTCACACTCACCTCAGACACTCACCTCACACACACACTCACCTCACACTCACCTCAAACACTCGCCTCACACTCACCTCAAACACTCGCCTCACACACACACTCACCTGACACTCACCTCACAATCACTCAAACACTCACCTCACACACACATTCACCTCATACTCACCTCAAACACTCACCTCACACTCACCTCAAACACTCACCTCACACACACACTCACCTCAAACACTCACCTCACACTCACCTCAAACACTCACCTCACACACACACTCACCTCAAACACTCACCTCACACTCACCTCAAACACACACCTCAGACACTCACCTCAAACACTCACCTCAAACACTCACCTCAAACACTCACCTCACACTCACCTCAGACACTCACCTCACACACACACTCACCTCACACTCACCTCAAACACTCGCCTCACACTCACCTCAAACACTCGCCTCACACACACACTCACCTGACACTCACCTCACAATCACTCAAACACTCACCTCACACACACATTCACCTCACACTCACCTCAAACACTCGCCTCCCACTCACCTCAAACACTCGCCTCACACACGCACTCACCTCAAACACTCGCCTCACACACACACTCACCTGACACTCACCTCACAATCACTCAAACACTCACCTCACACACACATTCACCTCACACTCACCTCAAACACTCGCCTCACACTCACCTCAAACACTCACCTCACACTCACCTCAAACACTCACCTCACACTGACCTCAAATATTCACCTCACACTCACCTCAAAGACTCATCTCACACTCACCTCACACTCACCTCAAACACACACGTCACACTCACCTCAAACACTCACCTCAAACACTCACCTCACATTCACCTCAAAGACTCACCTCACACTCACCTCAAAGACTCACCTCACACTCACCTCAAACACTCACCTCACACTCACCTCAAACACTCACCTCACGCTCACCTCACACTCACCTTAAACTCTCACTTCACACTCACCTCAAACACTCACCTCAAACACTCACCTCACACCTCACACTCACCTCAAACACTCACCTCACACTCACCTCAAACACTCACCTCACACTCACCTCAAACACTCACCTCACACTCACCTCATACTCACCTCAAACACTCACCACAAACACTCACCACAAACACTCACCTCACTCACCTCACACTCACATCAGTCACCTCACACTCACCTCAAACACTCACCTCACAATCACTCAAACACTCACCTCACACACACATTCACCTCATACTCACCTCAAACACTCGCCTCACACTCACCTCAAACACTCACCTCACACTCACCTCAAACACTCACCTCACACTCACCTCAAAGACTCACCTCACACTGACCTCAAATATTCACCTCACCTCAAAGACTCATCTCACACTCACCTCACACTCACCTCAAACACACACGTCACACTCACCTCAAACACTCACCTCAAACACTCACCTCACATTCACCTCAAAGACTCACCTCACACTCACCTCAAAGACTCACCTCACACTCACCTCACACTCACCTCAAACACTCACCTCACACTCACCTCAAACACTCACCTCACACTCACCTCACACTCACCTTAAACTCTCACTTCACACTCACCTCAAACACTCACCTCAAACACTCACCTCACACTCACCTCAAACACTCACCTCAAACACTCACCTCACACTCACCTCAAACACTCACCTCACACTCACCTCATACTCACCTCAAACACTCACCACAAACACTCACCTCACTCACCTCACACTCACATCAGTCACCTCACACTCACCTCAAACACTCACCTCACAATCACCTGAAACACTCACCTGAAACACTCACCTCACACTCACCTGAAACACTCACCTCACACTCACCTCAAACACTCGCCTCACACACACCTCAAACACTGACCTCACACTCACCTCAAACACTCGCCTCATGTTCACCTCAAACACTCACCTCACACTCACCTCAAACACTCACCTCACACTCACCTCAAACACTCACCTCACACACACACTCACCTGACACTCACCTCAAACACTCACCTCACACTCACCTGAAACACTCACCTCACACTCACCTCAAACACTCACCTCACACTCACCTCAAACACTCACCTCACACTCACCTCAAACACTCACCTCACACACACACTCACCTGACACTCACCTCAAACACTCACCTCACACTCACCTCAAACACTCACCTCACACTCACCTCAAACACTCACCTCACACACACACTCACCTGACACTCACCTGAAACACTCGCCTCACACTCATCTCAAACACTCGCCTCACACTCACCTCACACTCGCCTCAGACACTCGCCTCACACACACCTCAAACACTCACCTCACACTCACCTCAATTACCTCACACACACACTCACCTCAAACACTCACCTCACACACTCACCTCAATCTCACCTCAAACACTCACCTCACACTCACCTCAAACACTCACCTCACACACACTCACCTCACACTCACCTCAAACACTCGCCACACACTCGCCCCACACTCACCTCAAACACTCACCTTACACACGCACTCACCTCAAACACTCGCTTCACACTCACCTCAAACACTCACCTCACACTCACCTCAAACACTCACCTCACACTCACCTCAAAGACTCGCCTCACACTCACCTCAAACACTCACCTTACACTCACCTCAAACACTCACCTCACACTCATCTCAAACACTCGCCTCACACTCGCCTCACACTCACCTCAAACACTCGCCTCACACTCACCTCAAACACTCGCCTCACACTCACCTCAAACACTCACCTCACACTCACCTCCAACACTCACCTCACACACACACTCACCTCACACTCACCTCAAACACTCGCCTCACACACGCACTCACCTCAAACACTCACCTCACACTCACCTCAAACACTCACCTCACACTCACCTCAAACACCGGCCTCACTCACGCACTCATCTCAAACACTCGCCTCACACTCACCTCAAACACTCACCTCATACTCACCTCAAACACTCACCTCACACACACACTCACCTGACACTCACTTTAAACACTCGCCTCACACTCACCTCAAACACTCACCTCACACACTCACCTCACACTCGCCTCAAACACCTACCTCACACTCACCTTAAACACCCGCCTCACACTCCCCTCAAACACCCGCCTCACACTCACCTCAAACACTCGCCTCACGCACGCACTCACGTCAAACACTCGCCTCACACTCACCTCAAACACTCACCTCACACTCACCTCAAACACTCACCTCACACTCACCTCAAACACTCACCTCAAACACTCACCTCACACACACACTCACCTGACACTCACGTCAAACACTCGCCTCACACTCACCTCAAACACTCGCCTCACACTTACCTCACACTCACCTCAAACACTCGCCTCAAACACTCGCCTCACACTCACCTCAAATACTCACCGACACTCACCTGAGACACCCCTCAAACACTCGCCTCACACTCACCTCAAACACTCGCCTCAAACACACACTCACCGCAAACACTCGCCTCACACTCACCTCAAACACTCACCTCACACACACACTCACCTCAAACACTGGCCTCAATCTCACCTCAAACACTCACCTCACACTCACCTCAAACACTCACCTCACACACACAAAATCACCTCACACTCACCTCAAACACTCGCCACATACTCACCTTAAACACTCACCTCACACTCACCTCAAACACTCACCTCACACTCACCTCAAAGACTCGCCTCACACTCACCTCAAAGACTCGCCTCACACTCACCTCAAACACTCACCTCACACTCACCTCAAACACTCACCTCACACTCACCTCAAACACTCGCCTCACACTCGCCTCACACTCACCTCAAACACTCACCTCACACACACTCACCTCAAACACTCGCCTCACACTCACCTCAAACGCTCACCTCACACTCACCTCAAACACTCACCTCACACTCACCTCAAACACTCACCTCAAACACTCACCTCACACTCGCCTCAAACTCACCTCAAACACTCCCTCAAACACTCACATCACACTCACCTCAAACACTCACCTCACACACACACTCACCTCAAACACTCACCTCACACTCAACCTCAAACACTCGCCTCACCCACACACACCTCAAACAGTCGCCTCACACTCACCTCAAACACTCACCTCACACTCATCTCAAACACTCACCTCACACACACACTCACCTCAAACACTAGTCTCACAATCACCTCAAACACTCGCCTCACACACGCACTCACCTCAAACACTCACCTCACACTCACCTCAAACACTCGCCTCACACGCACACTCACCTGACACTCACCTCACAATCACTCAAACACTCACCTCACACACACATTCACCTCACACTCACCTCAAACACTCGCCACACACTCACCTCACACACGCACTCACCTCAAACACTCACTTCACACTCACCTCAAACACTCACCTCACACTCACCTCAAACACTCAGCTCACACTCACCTCAAACACTCACCTTACACTCACCTCAAACACTCCACTCACACTCACCTCAAACACTCGCCTCACACTCACCTCAAACACTCGCCTCACACTCACCTCAAACACTCGCCTCACACTCACCTCAAACGCTCACCTCAAACACTCGCCTCACACTCACCTCAAACGCTCACCTCACACTCACCTCAAACACTCACCTCACACACTCACCTCATACTCACCTCAAACACTCACCTCACACACCTCAAACACTCACCTCACACACACACTCACCTCAAACACTCACCTCACACTCACCTCAAACACTCACCTCACACACACACTCACCTCAAACACTCACCTCACACTCACCTCAAACACACACCTCAGACACTCACCTCAAACACTCACCTCAAACACTCACCTCACACTCACCTCAAACACTCACCTCACACTCACCTCAGACACTCACCTCACACACACACTCACCTCACACTCACCTCACACTCACCTCAAACACTCGCCTCACACTCACCTCAAACACTCGCCTCACACACACACTCACCTGACACTCACCTCACAATCACTCAAACACTCACCTCACACACACATTCACCTCACACTCACCTCAAACACTCGCCTCCCACTCACCTCAAACACTCGCCTCACACACGCACTCACCTCAAACACTCGCCTCACACACACACTCACCTGACACTCACCTCACAATCACTCAAACACTCACCTCACACACACATTCACCTCACACTCACCTCAAACACTCGCCTCACACTCACCTCAAACACTCACCTCACACTCACCTCAAACACTCACCTCACACTGACCTCAAATATTCACCTCACACTCACCTCAAAGACTCATCTCACACTCACCTCACACTCACCTCAAACACACACGTCACACTCACCTCAAACACTCACCTCAAACACTCACCTCACATTCACCTCAAAGACTCACCTCACACTCACCTCAAAGACTCACCTCACACTCACCTCAAACACTCACCTCACACTCACCTCAAACACTCACCTCACGCTCACCTCACACTCACCTTAAACTCTCACTTCACACTCACCTCAAACACTCACCTCAAACACTCACCTCACACCTCACACTCACCTCAAACACTCACCTCACTCACCTCACACTCACATCAGTCACCTCACACTCACCTCAAACACTCACCTCACAATCACTCAAACACTCACCTCACACACACATTCACCTCACACTCACCTCAAACACTCGCCTCACACTCACCTCAAACACTCACCTCACACTCACCTCAAACACTCACCTCACACTCACCTCAAAGACTCACCTCACACTGACCTCAAATATTCACCTCACCTCAAAGACTCATCTCACACTCACCTCACACTCACCTCAAACACACACGTCACACTCACCTCAAACACTCACCTCAAACACTCACCTCACATTCACCTCAAAGACTCACCTCACACTCACCTCAAAGACTCACCTCACACTCACCTCACACTCACCTCAAACACTCACCTCACACTCACCTCAAACACTCACCTCACACTCACCTCACACTCACCTTAAACTCTCACTTCACACTCACCTCAAACACTCACCTCAAACACTCACCTCACACTCACCTCAAACACTCACCTCAAACACTCACCTCACACTCACCTCAAACACTCACCTCACACTCACCTCATACTCACCTCAAACACTCACCACAAACACTCACCTCACACTCACATCAGTCACCTCACACTCACCTCAAACACTCACCTCACAATCACCTGAAACACTCACCTGAAACACTCACCGCACACCCACCTCAAACACTCGCCTCACACTCACCTCAAATACTCACCGACACTCACCTCAGACACACCTCAAACACTCGCCTCACACTCACCTCAAACACTCGCCTCAAACACACACTCACCGCAAACACTCACCTCACACTCACCTCAAACACTCGCCTCTCACGCACACTCACCTGACACTCACCTCACAATCACTCAAACACTCACCTCACACACACACTCACCTCAAACACTAGTCTCACAATCACCTCAAACACTCGCCTCACACACGCACTCACCTCAAACACTCACCTCACACTCACCTCAAACACTCGCCTCACACGCACACTCACCTGACACTCACCTCACAATCACTCAAACACTCACCTCACACACACATTCACCTCACACTCACCTCAAACACTCGCCACACACTCACCTCACACACGCACTCACCTCAAACACTCACTTCACACTCACCTCAAACACTCACCTCACACTCACCTCAAACACTCAGCTCACACTCACCTCAAACACTCACCTTACACTCACCTCAAACACTCCACTCACACTCACCTCAAACACTCGCCTCACACTCACCTCAAACACTCGCCTCACACTCACCTCAAACACTCGCCTCACACTCACCTCAAACACTCGCCTCACACTCACCTCAAACGCTCACCTCAAACACTCGCCTCACACTCACCTCAAACGCTCACCTCACACTCACCTCAAACACTCACCTCACACACTCACCTCATACTCACCTCACACACACACTCACCTCAAACACTCACCTCACACTCACCTCAAACACTCACCTCACACACACACTCACCTCAAACACTCACCTCACACTCACCTCAAACACACACCTCAGACACTCACCTCAAACACTCACCTCAAACACTCACCTCACACTCACCTCAGACACTCACCTCACACACACACTCACCTCACACTCACCTCAAACACTCGCCTCACACTCACCTCAAACACTCGCCTCACACACACACTCACCTGACACTCACCTCACAATCACTCAAACACTCACCTCACACACACATTCACCTGACACTCACCTCAAACACTCGCCTCCCACTCACCTCAAACACTCGCCTCACACACGCACTCACCTCAAACACTCGCCTCACACACACACTCACCTGACACTCACCTCACAATCACTCAAACACTCACCTCACACACACATTCACCTCACACTCACCTCAAACACTCGCCTCACACTCACCTCAAACACTCACCTCACACTCACCTCAAACACTCACCTCACACTGACCTCAAATATTCACCTCACACTCACCTCAAAGACTCATCTCACACTCACCTCACACTCACCTCAAACACACACGTCACACTCACCTCAAACACTCACCTCAAACACTCACCTCACATTCACCTCAAAGACTCACCTCACACTCACCTCAAAGACTCACCTCACACTCACCTCAAACACTCACCTCACACTCACCTCAAACACTCACCTCACGCTCACCTCACACTCACCTTAAACTCTCACTTCACACTCACCTCAAACACTCACCTCAAACACTCACCTCACACCTCACACTCACCTCAAACACTCACCTCACTCACCTCACACTCACATCAGTCACCTCACACTCACCTCAAACACTCACCTCACAATCACTCAAACACTCACCTCACACACACATTCACCTCACACTCACCTCAAACACTCGCCTCACACTCACCTCAAACACTCACCTCACACTCACCTCAAACACTCACCTCACACTCACCTCAAAGACTCACCTCACACTGACCTCAAATATTCACCTCACCTCAAAGACTCATCTCACACTCACCTCACACTCACCTCAAACACACACGTCACACTCACCTCAAACACTCACCTCAAACACTCACCTCACATTCACCTCAAAGACTCACCTCACACTCACCTCAAAGACTCACCTCACACTCACCTCACACTCACCTCAAACACTCACCTCACACTCACCTCAAACACTCACCTCACACTCACCTCACACTCACCTTAAACTCTCACTTCACACTCACCTCAAACACTCACCTCAAACACTCACCTCACACTCACCTCAAACACTCACCTCAAACACTCACCTCACACTCACCTCAAACACTCACCTCACACTCACCTCGTACTCACCTCAAACACTCACCACAAACACTCACCTCACACTCACATCAGTCACCTCACACTCACCTCAAACACTCACCTCACAATCACCTGAAACACTCACCTGAAACACTCACCGCACACCCACCTCAAACACTCGCCTCACACTCACCTCAAATACTCACCGACACTCACCTCAGACACACCTCAAACACTCGCCTCACACTCACCTCAAACACTCGCCTCAAACACACACTCACCGCAAACACTCGCCTCACACTCACCTCAAACACTCACCTCACACACACACTCACCTCACACACACACTCACCTCAAACACTCACCTCAAACACTGGCCTCAATCTCACCTCAAACACTCACCTCACACTCACCTCAAACACTCGCCACATACTCACCTTAAACACTCACCTCACACACGCACTCACCTGAAACACTCGCTTCACACTCACCTCAAACACTCACCTCACACTCACCTCAAACACTCACCTCACACTCACCTCAAAGACTCGCCTCACACTCACCTCAAACACTCACCTCACACACACTCACATCACACTCACCTCACACACTCGCCTCACACTCACCTCAAACACTCACCTCACACTCACCTCAAACACTCACCTCACACTCACCTCAAAGACTCGCCTCACACTCACCTCAAACACTCACCTCACACACACTCACATCACACTCACCTCACACACTCGCCTCACACTCACCTCAAACACTCACCTCACACTCACTTCAAAGACTCGCCTCACACTCACCTCAAACACTCACCTTACACTCACCTCAAACACTCACCTCACACTCACCTCAAACACTTGCCTCACACTCACCTCACACTCACCTCAAACACTCGCCTCACACTCACCTCAAACACTCACCTCACACACACTCACCTCAAACACTCGCCTCACACTCACCTCAAACGCTCACCTCACACTCACCTCAAACACTCACCTCACACTCACCTCAAACACTCACCTCAAACACTCACCTCACACTCGCCTCAAACACTCACCTCACACTCACCTCAAACACTCCCTCAAACACTCACATCACACTCACCTCAAACACTCACCTCACACACACACTCACCTCAAACACTCACCTCAAACACTCACCTCACCCACACACTTCACACACACACCTCACACACACCTCAAACACTCACCTCACACACTCGCCTCACACTCGCCTCAAACACTCGCCTCACCCACACACACCTCAGTCGCCTCACACTCACCTCAAACACTCACCTCACACTCATCTCAAACACTCACCTCACACACACACTCACCACAAACACTAGCCTCACACTCACCTCAAACACTCGCCTCACACACGCACTCACCTCAAACACTCGCCTCACACACGCACTCACCACAAACACTCACCTCACACTCACCTCAAACACTCGCCTCACCCACACACACCTCAGTCGCCTCACACTCACCTCAAACACTCACCTCACACACACACTCACCTCAAACACTAGTCTCACACTCACCTCAAACACTCGCCTCACACACGCACTCACCTCAAACACTCACCTCACACTCACCTCAAACACTCGCCTCACACGCACACTCACCTGACACTCACCTCACAATCACTCAAACACTCACCTCACACACACATTCACCTCACACTCACCTCAAACACTCGCCTCCCACTCACCTCAAACACTCGCCTCACACACGCACTCACCTCAAACACTCGCCTCACACTCACCTCAACACTCACCTCGCACTCACCTCAAACACTCGCCACACACTCAGCTCACACACGCACTCACCTCAAACACTCGCTTCACATTCACCTCAAACACTCACCTCACACTCACCTCAAACACTCACCTCACAGTCACCTCAAACAACTCACCTCACACTCACCTCAAACACTCGCCTCACACTCGCCTCACACTCACCTCAAACACTCGCATCACACTCACCTCAAACACTCGCCTCACACTCGCCTCACACTCACCTCAAACACTCGCATCACACTCACCTCAAACACTCGCCTCATACACACTCACCTCAAACACTCGCCTCACACTCACCTCAAACACTCACCTCACACACACACTCATCTCAAACACTCGCCTCACACACACTCACCTCAAACACTCGCCTCACGCTCACCTCAAACGCTCACCTCACACTCACCTCAAACACTCACCTCAAACACTCACCTCATACTCACCTCAAACACTCACCTCACACTCACCTCAAACACTCGCCTCTCACTCACCTCAAACACTCGCATCACACTCACCTCAAACACTCGCCTCACACACACTCACCTCAAACACTCGCCTCACACTCACTCAAACACTCACCTCACACACACACTCACCTCAAACACTCGCCTCACACACACTCACCTCAAACACTCGCCTCACACTCACCTCAAACGCTCACCTCACACTCACCTCAAACACTCACCTCACACTCACCTCAAACACTCACCTCATACTCACCTCAAACACTCACCTCACTCTCACCTCAAACACTGACCTCACACCAAACACTCACCTCACACTCACCTCAAACACTCACCTCACACTCACCTCAAACACTCACCTCACACACACACTCACCTCAAACACTCACCTCACACTCACCTCAAACACTCACCTCACACACACCTCAGACACTCACCTCAAACACTCACCTCAAACACTCACCTCACACTCACCTCAGACACTCACCTCACACACACACTCACCTCACACTCACCTCAAACACTCGCCTCACACTCACCTCAAACACTCGCCTCACACACACACTCACCTGACACTCACCTCACAATCACTCAAACACTCACCTCACACACACATTCACCTCACACTCACCTCAAACACTCGCCTCCCACTCACCTCAAACACTCGCCTCACACACGCACTCACTTCAAACACTCGCCTCACACTCACCTCAAACACTCACCTCACACTCACCTCATACACTCACCTCACACTCACCTCAAAGACTCACCTCACACTGACCTCAAATATTCACCTCACACTCACCTCAAAGACTCATCTCACACTCACCTCACACTCACCTCAAACACACACGTCACACTCACCTCAAACACTCACCTCACATTCACCTCAAAGACTCACCTCACACTCACCTCAAAGACTCACCTCACACTCACCTCAAACACTCACCTCATACTCACCTCAAACACTCACCTCACACTCACCTCACACTCACCTCACACTCACCTTAAACACTCACTTCACATTCACCTCAAAGACTCACCTCACACTCACCTCAAAGACTCACCTCACACTCACCTCACACTCACCTCAAACACTCACCTCAAACACTCACCTCAAACACTCACCTCACACTCACCTCACACTCACCTCACACACTCACTTCACACTCACCTCAAACACTCACCTCAAACACTCACCTCACACTCACCTCAAACACTCACCTCAAACACTCACCTCACACTCACCTCAAACACTCACCTCACACTCACCTCAAACACTCACCTCACACTCACCTCATACTCACCTCAAACACTCACCACAAATACTCACCTCACTCACCTCACACTCACATCAGTCACCTCACACTCACCTCAAACACTCACCTCACACTCACCTGAAACACTCACCTGAAACACTCACCGCACACCCACCTCAAACACTCACCTCACACTCACCTCAAACACTCACCTCAAACACTCACCTCAAACACTCACCTCAAACACTCACCTCACATTCACCTCAAACACTCACCTCACACTCACCTCTCACTCACCTCAAACACTCACCTCACACTGACCTCAAAAACTCAACTCAAAAACTCACCTCACACTCACCGCAAACACTCGCCTCAACTCACCTCAAACACTCACCTCACACTCACCTCAAACACTCACCTCACACTCACCTCACACTCACCTTAAACACTCACTTCACACTCACCTCAAACACTCACCTCAAACACTCACCTCACACTCACCTCAAACACTCACCTCAAACACTCACCTCACACTCACCTCACACTCACCTCAAACACTCACCTCACACTCACCTCATACTCACCTCAAACACTCACCACAAATACTCACCTCACTCACCTCACACTCACATCAGTCACCTCACACTCACCTCACACTCACCTGAAACACTCACCTGAAACACTCACCGCACACCCACCTCAAACACTCACCTCAAACACTCACCTCAAAAACTCGCCTCAAAAACTCACCTCACACTCACCGCAAACACTCGCCTCAACTCACCTCACACTCATGTCACACTGACCTCACACTCATCTCACACTCACATCACACTCACGTCAAACACTCGCCTCACACACACACTTCACACACACACCTCACACACACCTCACACACTCGCCTCAAACACTCGCCTCACCCACACACACCTCAGTCGCCTCACACTCACCTCAAACACTCACCTCACACTCATCTCAAACACTCACCTCACACACACTCACCACAAACACTAGCCTCACACTCACCTCAAACACTCGCCTCACACACGCACTCACCTCAAACACTCACCTCACACTCACCTCAAACACTCGCCTCACCCACACACACCTCAGTCGCCTCACACTCACCTCAAACACTCACCTCACACACACACTCACCTCAAACACTAGTCTCACACTCACCTCAAACACTCGCCTCACACTCACCTCACACTCACCTCAAACACTCGCCTCACACTCGCCTCAAACACTTGCCTCACACGCACACTCACCTGACACTCACCTCACAATCACTCAAACACTCACCTCACACACACATTCACCTCACACTCACCTCAAACACTCGCCTCCCACTCACCTCAAACACTCGCCTCACACACGCACTCACCTCAAACACTCGCCTCACACTCACCTCAACACTCACCTCACACTCACCTCAAACACTCACCTCACACAAACTCACCTCACACTCACCTCAAACACTCGCCACACACTCAGCTCACACACGCACTCACCTCAAACACTCGCTTCACATTCACCTCAAACACTCACCTCACACTCACCTCAAACACTCACCTCACAGTCACCTCAAACAACTCACCTCACACTCACCTCAAACACTCGCCTCACACTCGCCTCACACTCACCTCAAACACTCGCATCACACTCACCTCAAACACTCGCCTCACACTCGCCTCACACTCACCTCAAACACTCGCATCACACTCACCTCAAACACTCGCCTCATACACACTCACCTCAAACACTCACCTCACACAAACACTCATCTCAAACACTCGCCTCACACACACTCACCTCAAACACTCGCCTCACACTCACCTCAAACGCTCACCTCACACTCACCTCAAACACTCACCTCAAACACTCACCTCATACTCACCTCAAACACTCACCTCACACTCACCTCAAACACTCGCCTCACACTCGCCTCTCACTCACCTCAAACACTCGCATCACACTCACCTCAAACACTCGCCTCACACACACTCACCTCAAACACTCGCCTCACACTCACTCAAACACTCACCTCACACACACACTCACCTCAAACACTCGCCTCACACACACTCACCTCAAACACTCGCCTCACACTCACCTCAAACGCTCACCTCACACTCACCTCAAACACTCACCTCACACTCACCTCAAACACTCACCTCATACTCACCTCAAACACTCACCTCACACTCACCTCAAACACTCACCTCACACCAAACACTCACCTCACACTCACCTCAAACACTCACCTCACACTCACCTCAAACACTCACCTCACACACACACTCACCTCAAACACTCACCTCACACTCACCTCAAACACTCACCTCACACACACCTCAGACACTCACCTCAAACACTCACCTCAAATACTCACCTCACACTCACCTCAGACACTCACCTCACACACACACTCACCTCACACTCACCTCAAACACTCGCCTCACACTCACCTCAAACACTCGCCTCACACACACACTCACCTGACACTCACCTCACAATCACTCAAACACTCACCTCACACACACATTCACCTCACACTCACCTCAAACACTCGCCTCCCACTCACCTCAAACACTCGCCTCACACACGCACTCACCTCACACACTCGCCTCACACTCACCTCAAACACTCACCTCACACTCACCTCATACACTCACCTCACACTCACCTCAAAGACTCACCTCACACTGACCTCAAATATTCACCTCACACTCACCTCAAAGACTCATCTCACACTCACCTCACACTCACCTCAAACACACACGTCACACTCACCTCAAACACTCACCTCACATTCACCTCAAAGACTCACCTCACACTCACCTCAAAGACTCACCTCACACTCACCTCAAACACTCACCTCATACTCACCTCAAACACTCACCTCACACTCACCTTAAACACTCACTTCACATTCACCTCAAAGACTCACCTCACACTCACCTCAAAGACTCACCTCACACTCACCTCACACTCACCTCAAACACTCACCTCACTCACCTCAAACACTCACCTCACACTCACCTCACACTCACCTCACACTCACCTTAAACACTCACTTCACACTCACCTTAAACACTCACCTCAAACACTCACCTCACACTCACCTCAAACACTCACCTCAAACACTCACCTCACACTCACCTCAAACACTCACCTCACACTCACCTCAAACACTCACCTCACACTCACCTCATACTCACCTCAAACACTCACCACAAATACTGACCTCACTCACCTCACACTCACATCAGTCACCTCACACTCACCTCAAACACTCACCTCACACTCACCTGAAACACTCACCTGAAACACTCACCGCACACCCACTTCAAACACTCACCTCACACTCACCTCAAACACTCACCTCAAACACTCACCTCAAACACTCACCTCACACTCACCTCACATTCACCTCAAACACTCACCTCACACTCACCTCTCACTCACCTCAAACACTCACCTCACACTGACCTCAAAAACTCAACTCAAAAACTCACCTCACACTCACCGCAAACACTCGCCTCAACTCACCTCAAACACTCACCTCACACTCACCTCACACTCACCTTAAACACTCACTTCACACTCACCTCAAACACTCACCTCAAACACTCACCTCACACTCACCTCAAACACTCACCTCAAACACTCACCTCACACTCACCTCACACTCACCTCAAACACTCACCTCACACTCACCTCATACTCACCTCAAACACTCACCACAAATACTCACCTCACTCACCTCACACTCACATCAGTCACCTCACACTCACCTCACACTCACCTGAAACACTCACCTGAAACACTCACCGCACACCCACCTCAAACACTCACCTCAAACACTCACCTCAAACACTCACCTCAAACACTCACCTCAAACACGCACCTCACACTCACCTCACATTCACCTCAAACACTCACCTCACACTCACCTCTCACTCACCTCAAACACTCGCCTCAAAAACTCACCTCACACTCACCGCAAACACTCGCCTCAACTCACCTCACACTCATGTCACACTGACCTCACACTCATCTCACACTCACATCACACTCACGTCAAACACTCGCCTCAAACTCACCTCACACTCACCCCAAACATTGGCCTCACACTCACCTCAAACACTAACCTCAAACACTCACCTCACACACACTCACCTCAAACACTCACCTCACACTCACCTCAAACACTCAGCTCACACACACCTCAAACACTCGCCTCACACTCACCGCACACTCACCTCAAATACTCGCCTCACACTCACCGCACACTCACCTCACACTCACATCACACTCACGTCAAACACTCACCTCAAGCACTCGCCTCACATTCACCTCAAACCCTCACCTCACTCTCACCTCACTCTCACCTCAAACACTCACCTCACACTCACCTCAAACACTCACCTCACACTCACCTCAAACACTCACCTCACACACAC
Organism: Scyliorhinus torazame; assembly: GCF_047496885.1. NCBI lineage: Eukaryota > Metazoa > Chordata > Chondrichthyes > Carcharhiniformes > Scyliorhinidae > Scyliorhinus > Scyliorhinus torazame. Next base: position 23,602,167 of record NC_092725.1, on the reverse strand, counting down.
TCACCTCAAACACTCGCCTCACACTCACCTCAAACACTCACCTCACACTCACCTCAAACACTCGCCTCACACTCATCTCAAACACTCACCTCACACTCACCTCAAACACTCAGCTCACACTCACCTCAAACACTCGCCTCACACTCACCTCAAACACTCGCCTCACACACACCTCAAACACTCACCTCACACACGCACTCACCTCAAACACTCGCTTCACACTCACCTCAAACACTCACCTCAAACACTCACCTCACACTCACCTCAAACACTCACCTCACACTCACCTCAAACACTCGCCTCACACTCGCCTCACACTCACCTCAAACACTCGCCTCACACTCACCTCAAGCGCTCGCCTCACACTCACCTCAAACACTCACCTCACACTCACCTCAAACACTCGCCTCACACTCGCCTCACACTCACCTCACACACACTCACCTCACACTCACCTCAAACACTTGCCTCACACACGCACTCACCTCAAACACTCACCTCACACTCACCTCAAACACTCACCTCACACTCACCTCAAACACTCACCTCACACTCACCTCAAACACTCACCTCACACACACCTCAAACACTCACCTCACACTCACCTCAAACACTCACCTCACACACACTCACCTGACACTCACGTCAAACACTCGCCTCACACTCACCTCAAACACTCGCCTCACACTTACCGCACACTCACCTCAAACACTCGCCTCACACTCGCCTCAAACACTCGCTCACACTCACCTCAAATACTCACCTCACACTCACCTCAGACACCCCTCAAACACTCGCCTCACACTCACCTCAAACACTCGCCTCACACACACACTCACCTCAAACACTCGCCTCACACTCACCTCAAACACTCACCTCACACTCACCTCAAACACTCACCTCACACACACACTCACCTCAAACACTCGCCTCAATCTCACCTCAAACACTCACCTCACACTCACCTCAAACACTCACCTCACACACACACTCACCTCACACTCACCTCAAACACTCGCCACAGACTCACCTTAAACACTCTCCTCACACACGCACTCACCTCACACTCACCTCTAACACTCACCTCACACTCACCTGAAACACTCACCTCACACTCACCGCACACTCACCTCACACTCACCTCAAACACTCGCCTCAAACACACACTCACCTCAAACACTCGCCTCACACTCACCTCAAACACTCACCTCACACACACACTCACCTCAAACACTCGCCTCAATCTCACCTCAAACACTCACCTCACACTCACCTCAAACACTCACCTCACACACACACTCACCTCACACTCACCTCAAACACTCGCCACACACTCACCTTAAACACTCACCTCACACACGCACTCACCTCAAACACTCGCCTCACACTCACCTCAAACACTCACCTCAAACACTCACCTCACACTCACCTCAAACACTCACCTCACACTCACCTCAAACACTCGCCTCACACTCACCTCAAACACTCGCCTCACACTCACCTCAAACACTCGCCTCACACTCGCCTCACACTCACCTCAAACACTCGCCTCACACTCGCCTCAAACACTCGCCTCACACTCGCCTCACACTCACCTCAAACACTCACCTCACACTCACCTCAAACACTCACCTCAAACACTCGCCTCACACTCGCCTCAAACACTCGCCTCACACTCGCCTCACACTCACCTCAAACACTCGCCTCACACTCGCCTCACACTCACCTCAAACACTCGCCTCACACTCACCTCAAGCGCTCGCCTCACACTCACCCCAAATACTCAGCTCACACTCACCTCAAACACTCTCCTCACACACACACTCACCTCACACTCACCTCAAACACTCACCTCACACACGCACTCACCTCAAACACTCACCTCACACTCACCTCAAACACTCACCTCACACTCACCTCAAACACCGGCCTCACTCACGCACTCACCTCAAACACTCGCCTCACACTCACCTCAAACACTCACCTCACACTCACCTCAAACACTCACCTCACACACACACTCACCTGACACTCACTTCAAACTCTCGCCTCACACTTGCCTCACACTCACCTCAAACACTCACCTCAAACACTCACCTCACAGACTCACCTCACACTCACCTCAAACACCCGCCTCACACTCACCTCAAACACCCGCCTCACACTCACCTCAAACACTCGCCTCGCACACGCACTCACCTCAAACACTCGCCTCACACTCACCTCAAACACTCACCTCACACTCACCTCAAACACTCACCTCACACTCACCTCAAACACTCACCTCACACACACCTCAAACACTCACCTCACACTCACCTCAAACACTCACCTCACACACACACTCACCGAACACTCATGTCAAACACTCGCCTCCACTCACCTCAAACACTCGCCTCACACTTACCTCACACTCACCTCAAACACTCGCCTCACACTCGCCTCAAACACTCGCTCCTCACTCACCTCAAATACTCACCTCACACTCACCTCAGACACCCCTCAAACACTCGCCTCACACTCACCTCAAACACTCGCCTCAAACACACACTCACCTCAAACACTCGCCTCACACTCACCTCAAACACTCACCTCACACACACTCACCTCAAACACTCGCCTCAATCTCACCTCAAACACTCACCTCACACTCACATCAAACACTCACCCCACACTCACCTCAAACACTCGCCACACACACCTCAAACACTCACCTCACACACACACTCACCTCAAACACTCGCCTCACACTCACCTCAAATACTCACCTCACACACACTCACCTCAAACACTCGCCTCAATCTCACCTCAAACACTCACCTCACACTCACCTCAAACACTCGCCTCACACTCACCTCAAACACTCACCTCACACTCACCTCAAACACTCACCTCACACTCACCGCACACTCACCTCACACTCACCTCAAACACTCGCCTCAAACACACACTCACCTCAAACACTCGCCTCACACTCACCTCAAACACTCACCTCACACACACACTCACCTCAAACACTCGCCTCAATCTCACCTCAAACACTCACCTCACACTCACCTCAAACACTCACCTCACACACACACTCACCTCACACTCACCTCAAACACTCGCCACACACTCACCTCAAACACTCACCTCACACTCACCTCAAACACTCATCTCACACACACACTCACCTTACACTCACCTGAAACACTCACCTCACACTCACCTCAAACACTCGCCTCAATCTCACCTCAAACACTCACCTCACACTCACCTCAAACACTCACCTCACACACACACTCACCTCACACTCACCTCAAACACTAGCCACACACTCACTTTAAACACTCACCTCACACACGCACTCACCTCAAACACTCGCCTCACACTCACCTCAAACACTCGCCTCACACACACACTCACCTCAAACACTCGCCTCAATCTCACCTCAAACACTCACCTCACACTCACCTCAAACACTCACCTCACACACACACTCACCTCACACTCACCTCAAACACTTGCCACACACTCACCTCAAACACTCACCTCACACTCACCTCAAACACTCATCTCACACTCACCTCAAACACTCACCTCACACACACACTCACCTCACACTCACCTCAAACACTAGCCACACACTCACCTTAAACACTCACCTCACACACGCACTCACCTCAAACACTCGCCTCACACTCACCTCAAACACTCGCCTCACACGCACACTCACCTGACACTCACCGCACAATCACTCAAACACTCACCTCACACTCACCTCAAACATTCACCTCACACACACACTCACCTCACACTCACCTCAAACACTCGCCTCACACTCGCCTCACACGCACACTCACGTGACACTCACCTCACAATCACTCAAACACTCACCTCACACTCACCTCAAACACTCGCCTCACACTCGCCTCACACGCACACTCACGTGACACTCACCTCACAATCACTCAAACACTCACCTCACACTCACCTCACACTCACCTCACACTCACCTGAAACACTCGCCTCACATTCACCTCACCCTCACCTCAAACACTCGCCACACACTCACCTCAAACACTCACCTCACACACGCACTCACCTCAAACACTCACCTCACACACACACTCACCTCAAACACTCGCCTCACACTCACCTCAAACACTTACCTCACACTCACCTCAAACACTCACCTCACACACGCACTCACCTCAAACACTCACCTCACACACGCACTCACCTCAAACACTCACCTCACACACACACTCACCTCAAACACTCGCCACACACTCACCTCAAACACTCACCTCACACACGCACTCACCTCAAACACTCACCTCACACACACACTCACCTCAAACACTCACCTCACACTCACCTCAAACACTTACCTCACACTCACCTCAAACACTCACCTCACACACGCACTCACCTCAAACACTCACCTCACACACACACTCACCTCAAACACTCACCTCACACTCACCTCACACACACTCACCTCACACTCACCTCAAACACTCGCCTCACTAGCCAGGACCGCGCACGCCAGCCCCCGCTAACAAGGCCAAGCAACACTTAAGCTGCACTTGCTCAGCCAACCCCAGCCAGCTCGCAACAATGGCGCCGAGGGGACCGGCCCCAAGACTCGGGGACGCTGACCTGGGGAGGCTGCAGGACACTGTGGAGTCCGGGGGGGATGTCCTGTTCCCCCGAGGCTCCCGGAGGCTGAGCCGGCAGATAGCCAGTGCTGCCTGGGACGAGGTGGCGGCAGCTGTCAGCTCGGGGAGTGTGTCCAGGAGGACTGGCCTCCAGTACAGGAAGAAGGTCAACGACCAGGCAGCACGAGTAAGTAGACACCCCCCCGCCACCCCCAAGGGACCGTCCACCCCATAACTCACTATGCGACCCCCAAACCTTCCTCCCCCTTCCCCCACAACCCCCCCCCCCCCTCCACCCAACTCCACCTTTACACCCCCTCATCCCCACCACTGTGAACCACACATGTGGCTAACGGTGCCCCTCTGTGTGTCCCCTCAGGAAAATGATCGTCGGGAAAGGGGTCGGACCGGCAGGGGGGGGGACCGACATAAGAATCCTCACCTCCGTTCGAGGAGCCGGCTCTGGAGGTGACTGGCCGTCACCCACGCGGAGGCTGGCGGATGCCACAGAGGTGGGGGACCACCGGGCTCCACCAAACGTGACTTGCTGTTGCCTTACTGACTGACCCATCCCTCCCACTGACCACATGTCCATTCCCCCGCCGGCCCTCCAGCTGTTCGAGACAGTAGGGAGCGGCCAGGGCAATCAGAGGGAGACGTCAGCGTCACTCCAGCAGATCCTTAGCCACTTGGAGGAGTCCCAGAGGCTACGGGCGCAGGAGGTGGCGCCGGCGATGAGCGGCAGCGAGGCCAACACTGCGAGGGCGGCGACCGCAGTGGAGAGCCTGGTGCACGACGTCGGCGCCGTGAGTGAAGGTGTCCAAGGCACCGCGCAGTCGGTGACGGCCATGGCTGAGGGTCTCGGCACAATGTCCGACTCGCTGGGGGATGTGACCCAGTACCAGGCTGACCTTGCTGAGGTTTTGCAGGACACGCCCCGCTCTCAGATGGGACGCTGCGGAGCTTGTCCCAGTCGCTGAGGAGCAGCGCCGAGGGCGTCGACACGACGCTGCAGCCTGTGGGGAATCGCCTGGGTTGGCAGAGCCAGATGACGCAGGGCCAGCTGGGGCTGGAACCAGCTGCCTCTCCGTCCCAAAGTGGACCCCAGGTCCCTATGGGCACCGAACGGGAGGAGGGGGGCACTGGGTGGCTCGCCCCAGGGAGCGGCGACAGTGGGCACCAGCTCCCCGAGCCCTCTGATTAGGTCGCGTGTCGGAGTCAGAGCACGGGAGAGGAGAGCACGCCTGGGCCGTGCCGCCGACAAGCGAGCCGGGGCCCTTAGGCCTCAAAGCCCCCAGAGGACGCCCGCCAGGGGCATCGAAGGCCGCGGGATGTAGACGTAGTGGTAGGGCTAGGAGGGCCACGCACATTGAGGGGAGGGGGGGGCAGCACCATCGGGAGTGGGGTTTGCACAACACATTAAATACATTTTTGCAACACCATTTTGATATCTGTCACTTCCCTCTGCAATGCGGCCTTACCCCCGGACCCTTTGCCCATCTGCCCAGCGCAGCCCCCCCCCACCAGCGCCCCTCCCATGGCACCCGCCCCTGCAGAGGGTCCCCCACCCCCAACCGAGCACTGGGGCGGCAAGCCCAGCACGCCCGGGCTCTTTGCCTGTGAGCTAAGATGGCGACTCACCTCCTCCGCTCCCCACAGAAGCCCTGTCTGTGGGTTCACGTTTGTCAAAAGGAGCGCCAATCGGCTTCTGCTGGGGAGGCCGATGAATGACGGGAGGCCGTAGGCTATGGGGTGGCCCCTGTTAATTGTATGGAAATGGGGCTTAAGTGGTGAGAATTTGTTTCTCGCTGCACGCGACAGTGAGATCCGGATTTCACCAACAGGTGCGGGCCGGTTCCATCGCAAAAGATTGCCGCCTGCCGCAGAACGCGTTTTTGGCCTCTCTCGCTATTCACCGGCCTCATTATGCTTGAGCGAGCGCGTAGCGAGGCCGGAGAATCGTGCCCATATTCTCACGCACGTACTCTCACGCACACTAAAACACACTCACGGGCACACACTTACACACTCTCTCACATATTGTCATGTGAGAGTACCTTTAAGAAATGGGTGTTTATAAATGGGTGTGTATATAAATATCTGTAGTGAGAGTACCTTTAAGAAATGGGTGTTTACTACTGCAGTGATGTCAGAGAGTGGGTGGAGCTGGGCTGTCTCTCAGCTTTTTACTTTTGTTTTTGAGCAGGCTGCAGGGTGTGTTTTAGTTTCGTTTTCAGTGTTGGAGCTGAAGCCAGACAGAGCAGGTGTACTGTTGATCTCTCTGCCATGAAAAGACTGTCTCTTGATCATTTGGTGAATTCAGAATTATAAATATTCTCAGTGGTGAAGTTAAGCCTGATGTCTTTCTGTTTTGAAGGTTTTTTAAGTCTTATGGATGTTAAAAGGAAAGCTTAAAGGATTACTGTTGTATTCTTTGGGGGTTGTATTTGAATTGATGGTTGCTAAGATGTTCACTGTATGTTTTAAAAAGGTTAACTTGAGTTCATAGAATAAACATTGTTTTGCTTTAAAAAATACTTTTCCATTTCTGCTGTACCACACCTGTAGAGTGGGCCGTGTGCTCCCCATACCACAATCTAGTAAAAGTGGTGGGTCAGGTGAACTCCATGATACACTTTGGGGTTCTCTAAACCCTGGCCCATAACAAATTGGGGATCGAGGGGGATAAAAGTCTATCTATTGGATTGGCTTAGTGAACTTAAAGACAGTGAAGGGTGAGCATATTGTGTTTGCTTTTCAGGTGTGGTATTTTAGTTTAAGTAGGGAGTGTGTTGTGGACAATGGCTCTTTCAGAGGCTCAGAAATTATTGGGGGTGGAGACGGTCACACGCAGTACCTTACGGACAGAGACTAAAAGCAGACTGTTAGATTTGGCAAAAACATTGCAGTTAACATTACCTGGCAAATTGTGAAAAGATGGGGTAATTATGGCGGTGGCTAAGCATTTAAAGTTACTCATTGGAAATAGCAAAATTCAGTTGCAAATTAAACAAAAGGAACATGAGAAAGAATTAAAGCAGCTTGAATATGAAAGAGAGAGAGGCAAGAGAAAGAGAAAGAGAAAGGGAGAGAGAGAGGAAAAAGAGAGAGAAGAAAGGAAAACAGAAAGAATAGCCCAAGCAGAACAAAAAGAGAAAGGGAGATACAGATCAGAGAAAAAGATAAAGAGAGAGTGTTTGAACTTCAGAAAATGGCCATGAAACATGATAGTCAGTTAAAATTGGCAGACATAAAGGGAAACGTACAGTTGGTTGATAGTGATGAGGATAGTGAGAAAGAGCATCATAGTCGAAGGCTTGGTGGGGATCTATTTAAATATGTCCAAGCTTTGCCAAGGTTTGATGAGAAGGAGGTAGAAGCCTTTTTCATTTCATTTGAGAAGGTGGCGAAATAAATGAAATGCCACAGAACATGTGGGTATTACTGATTCAAACAAAGCTGGTAGGTCGGGTTGGTGAAGTGTTTGCATCACTACCGGAGGAGGTATCTGGGACGTATGAGGAGGTGAAAAATTCCATCTTAGGTGCATATGAACTAGTGCCTGAAGCCTACAGACAAAGGTTTAGAAATTTAAGGAAATAATTTGTTCAAACATACATGGAGTTTGAAAGGCTCAAACAGAGTAATTTTGAGAGGTGGATAAGGGCTTTGAAAATAGACCAAATGTATGAAGCTCTCAGAGACATTATAATTTTGGAGGAGTTTACAAATTCAATTCCTGATGCAGTGAGAACTCATGTGGAAGAGCAGAGGATTAAAACTGTGAGATTAGCAGCAGAAATGGCAGATGATTATGAATTAGTTCATAATTCAAAGCTTGGTTTCCGACATCAGTTTCAGCCTGTGAGGGATAGAAACTGGGGACATGAGAAATACTCAAGTGGTAGAGGTAAAGGTGATCTGATGGGAGATAATAAGGAGAGTGTACCTCAGATTAAAAAAGAAATCCAGGATGGTGGAAAAGAAATGAAAAGTTTCAAATGTTTTCACTGTAATAAACTCGGCCATGTAAAGTCACAGTGTTGGTGGTTGAAGAAAAGCACTGGGAAGGCTGATGTGGTAAAACAGGATAAGACAGTGGGGTTTGTTAAAGTGGTAAAGGAAAGCCCAAGTGAAGCGAAGGAGGTGCAAAAGATTGTACAGCCTGATCAAGAGGTGATTGATAAGAAGGTGCCAGATCTCTTTAAAGAATTTACTTGTGTGGGTAAAGTTTACTCATGAGTATCAGGAGGAGCAGGTAAAGAAGTCACAATTTTAAGAGATACGGGAGCAAGTCAATCTTTAATGGTAAGAGATGAGGAGTTGTGTAGTTTGGGAAAAATGTTGCCAAAAAAGGTGGTAATATGTGGAATTCAGGGTGAGAGGAGTAGCATTCCATTATATAAGGTAAGGTTGGAAAGTCCAATGAAGAGTGGTGAAGTGGTAGTAGGAGTAATAGAGAAATTATCTTGTCCAGGAATACAGTTTATCTTGGATATTGATATAGCTGGATCGCAGGTGGGAGTGATGCCTACTGTGGTTGATAAGCCAGTGGAAAATCAGACAACTGAAGTGTTGAAGGACGAATATCCTGGGATTTTTCAGGATTGTGTAGTAACAAGGTCGCAAAGTCACAGGTTAAGACAAGAGGATAAATCAAAGAGTGAAGATGAAGTTGAAGTGCAATTATCAGAAACGATTTTTGATCAGATGGTTGAAAAAGAACAAGAACAGGTGGAGGATGAGGCGGATATTTTTAGTTCAGGAAAATTGGCAGAGTTACAACAGAAATATATAGAAATAAAACGGATGTATCAGAAAGCATATACGGAAGAAGAATCTGAATGTATATCAGAGTGTTATTACCACAAAAGTAATGTCTTGATGAGAAAATGGAGACCTTTACATATGCAGGCGGATGAAAAATGGGCAGAAGTTCATCAAGAGTATTGCCGGTAGGGTATAGAAAGGAGGTGTTGCACGTTGCACACAAGGTACCAGTGGGAGGTCATTTGGGAATAAGGAAAACTCAAGCTAAAATCCAGAAAAATTTTTATTGGCCTGGACTACATAAAGATGTAGTTAGATTTTGTCAATCATGTCACACATGTCAAGTGAGAGGGAAACCTCAAGCAGTGATAAAACCAGTGCCCTTAATACCCATTCCAGCATTTGAGGAACCTTTTACAAAGTTTGAAACAAAAAAGTATATTTACTGCATGCATTTCTTAAAGGATAGTGAAAAGGTGAACAATGAAACCATCTTGAAGTTGATGGTTTATTTATTTTTTCTTGGGGGGAAGTGTCATGTGAGAGTACCTTTAAGAAATGGGTGTTTATAAATGGGTGTGTATATAAATATCTGTAGTGAGAGTACCTTTAAGAAATGGGTGTTTACTACTGCAGTGATGTCAGAGAGTGGGTGGAGTTGGGCTGTCTGTCAGCTTTTTACTTTTGTTTTTGAGCAGGCTGCAGGGTGTGTTTTAGTTTCGTTTTCAGTGTTGGAGCTGAAGCCAGACAGAGCAGGTGGCACTGTTGATCTCTCTGCCATGAAAAGACTATCTCTTGATCATTTGGTGAATTCAGAATTATAAATATTCTCAGTGGTGAAGTGAAGCCTGATGTCTTTCTGTTTTGAAGGTTTTTTAAGTCTTATGGATGTTAAAAGGAAAGCTTAAAGGATTACTGTTGTATTCTTTGGGGGTTGTATTTGAATTGATGGTTGCTAAGATGTTCACTGTATGTTTTAAAAAGGTTAATTTGAGTTCATAGAATAAACATTGTTTTGCTTTAAAAAATACTTTTCCATTTCTGCTGTACCACACCTGTAGAGTGGGCCGTGTGCTCCCCATACCACAATCTATTAAAAGTTGTGGGTCAGGTGAACTCCATGGTACACTTTGGGGTTCTCTAAACCCTGGCCCATAACAATATGCACAAACACACAATCACACATGTGCATGGTCACGCACAGGCTCTAACATACACGCGCACACACACAATCACTCACATACGCATGTACATATTTTTATACACATATTCACACACACTCTCACACACTAAGGCACACTCACAGACATAAACACTCAGGCATACACATTCACTCTCTCTCAAATACACACACACTCACTTTCACACTCTCTTACACATACACTCACACACACACACTCACACACTCTCTCAAATACACACACAGAGTTACACGCACGCACTGACAGTTACACACACTTACTCTCGCGTGCATATTCTCAAGCACACTAAGACACATGCTTACATATGCACACTCACACTCTCTCTCACACACACACAGTCACACTCACAAACACACTCATGCTCGCACACACTTGCATGCACACACGCATACTCGCTCTCACATTCACACACATGCTTTTACGTTCAAACACACTCACAAACCATACTCACACATATATTCTCACGCACACTAAGATACACTCACAGGCACACACTTTCACATGTGCACACTCTCTGACATACACACACACAAACACTGTTACACACAATCACATACACGCACTCTCTCACACACACACACAGAATCACACACATGCCTGTCATCAGTATCTCAGGCTGCTGCTGTGTTAGTAAATGTCACGACATAGTTACCCATCTCCTCACCCGTGCCAACTCCCACCCCCTCCCCAAACCCGCCACCCAAAGCCCCAAGCACAGTGTAGGAGAGACCTAGCAGCTCCGTTTTGGGCCTAGTCCTGAGTTAGACTGCATCTCAGAGTCAGTTTGGGAGTTAGGCCCGGAATCCTTTCACAGATTAACCTGCAGGTTGTCTGAGAAATGGTCAATTTCCTTGATACTCACACTACGTAATTCATCCCTGTCGGTGTCCGTGTACCACTTTGAATTTGTTGTATTTTATCGACAAGATATTCTTTATTCGAAGCCTGGTTGTACTGTGTGAAGGTGAACTCTGTCCTTGGGTGGCTGCTGAATTGAGCCAAAGCAATCTGTGCAGGAAATAAACATTTGTTAAACCAAGCCACCCGCGTCCACCATCCTGACTTGGAAATATATCGGCCGTTCCTTCACTACCGCTGGGTCAGAGTCCTGAAACCCCCTCCCTAACAGCACTGTAGGTGTACCTACGCCACACAGGACTGCAGCGGCTCACCCAACACCTTCTCAGGGGGCAATTAGGATTGGGCCTAGCCAGTAATGCCCACATCCCGGGAATGATTCATAAAATCCATTGGGAAGGCAAATGCGGTGTCGCCCCTTTAGACCACAGGATGTAGGAGCAGAATTAGGCCAGTCAGCCCACCATTTAATGAGATCATGGCTCATCTGATCTGATAATCATCATCCCTCACTTTCCTACCTCATCCCATAACCCTCGATCCCCTTCCTGATGAAAAATCTGCCTATCTCAGCCAGGAACATATTTAACGACCCATCCTCTACAGCTCTCTGCGGTGACGAATTCCACAGGTTCACTACTCTCTGAGAGACGAAATTCCTCCTCATCTCTGTCTCATATGGGTGACCCCCCCCCCCAACTCTGAGATTATGTCCTATGGTCCTAGACTCTCCGATAAGAAGAAACAGCCTCTCAGCATTTACCCTGTCAAACCCCCTGAGAATCCGATATGTCTCAATTAGGTCGCCCCTCACTCTCCTAAACTCCGTGACTACAGACCCAACCTACTCAACCTCTCCTCATCAAAAAATCTCTCCATACCTGGGATCAACTGAGTGAACCTTCTCTGGACTGCCTCCAATGCAGGTATCTTTTCTGAGATAAGGGGACCAGAACTGTTCACAGTATTCCAGGTCTGTCTAACCACTGCCTTGTATGGCTTCAGCAGGGGACTTCCCTATTCTTCTACTCCATTCACCTTGAAATAAAGGCTAACATTCCATTTGCCTTCCCAATTACCTGAACTTGCATGCTAGCTTTTTGTGATTTATGGACCAGGACCCCCAATTCCCTCTGTGCTGCCGCTTTCTGCAATCTCTCTCCATTTAAATAATACTCAACTCCTTTATTCTTCCTACCAAAGTGCATAACTTCACATTCTCTTTTATTAAATTCCATCCACCAGGTTTTTGCCAACTCACCTAATCAGTTTATATCCCTCTGTAGACTCTTTGTCATCCTCACCACTTGCCTTCCCACCTAATAATAATCTTTATTGTCACAAGTAGGCTTACATTAACACTGCAATGAAGTTACTGTGAAAAGCCCCTAGTTGCCACATTCTTGCTATGGTACTTATTCCATCTCATACTAACAAAGCTACCTCACCACCCTTCCCTTCCTGCTGTCCATTCCCCTGAATAACTAGTTCCCAGCTTTTGTCTCCCTGAAAGACTTCAGGAATATTGGATTCTAAGTCCAATTTAAGGGTTAAAAGTCTGGGGTTACTACAGTGTTTGACTGCAGTGGTCATGTTATATTAAAATTCTGTTTTACAGGGCCTGAGTGCTTTTAGCAGGCAGAAGGTTAAATTGACAAAGGAATGTGTTTTTCAGTCGGAGCTAATGGACTGTGGTTTGATTGGAGGAAGTCCCTGGTGAGTTAATATGCTTTGCGGTTTGCAGAGATCATTTGTTTTTCTGTTCGGGGGATGGGACCATTACTGGGTAGAGAAACATTTTTGAAAAGCTTTAAAGAGGCATTTTGTTTGAGAAAACTTTGGAGATAGGAGTTGAATTCTGATCTGCCTGACACTGAGCCCACTTCTCCCACAATAAGATGGACCGAAAGCTGTAGATTTATTTTCAAGCTGAATGGGAAATTCAGTAGTAATGTTTAGGGGGTAATTGTAAGCTATTCTTTTTGGGTTTGAAGTTAAAAAGTTTAATATTGTATGCATAATAAAGTTTTGTTTTAACAATAAACAAACTCTGTTTCTTCATGCAATCACTCCTGGAATGAATCATTCTTTCCGCATGCTGTGACACCCGGTCCCAGAGGGGGAAAGGACAGTGTATCTAACACACTGTGGCACTGTCCCAGAGGGGGAAAGGACAGTGTATCTAACACACTGTGACACACTGTCCCACAGGGGGAAAGGACAGTGTATCTAACACACTGTGACACCCGGTCCCAGAGGGGGAAAGGACAGTGTATCTAACACACTGTGACACCCGGTCCCAGAGGGGGAAAGGACAGTGTATCTAACACACTGTGACACCCGGTCCCAGAGGGGAAAAGGACAGTGTATCTAACACACTGTGACACTGTCCCAGAGGGGGAAAGGACAGTGTATCTAACACACTGTGACACCCGATCCCAGAGAGGGAAAGGACAGTGTATCTAACACACTGTGACACTGTCCCAGTGGGGGAAAGGACAGTGTATCTAACACACTGTGACACCCGGTCCCAGAGGGGGAAAGGACAGTGTATCTAACAGACTGTGACACCCGGTCCCAGAGGGGGAAAGGACAGTGTATCTAACACACTGTGACACTGTCCCAGAGGGGGAAAGGACAGTGTATCTAACACACTGTGACACCCGGTCCCAGAGGGGGAAAGGACAGTGTATCTAACACACTGTGACACCCGGTCCCAGAGGGGGAAAGGTCAGTGTATCTAACAGACTGTGACACCCAGTCCCAGAGGGGGAAAGGACAGAGTATCTAACACACTGTGACACCCAGTCCCAGAGGGAGAAAGGATAGTGTATCTATCACACTGTGACACCCAATCCCAGAGGGGGAAAGGACAGTGTATCTAATACACTGTGACACTGTCCCAGAGAGGGAAAAGACAGTGTATCTCACACATTGTGACACTGTCCCAGAGGGGGAAAGGACAGTGTATCTAACACACTGTGACACCCGGTCCCAGAGGGGGAAAGGTCAGTGTATCTAACAGACTGTGACACCCAATCCCAGAGGGGGAAAGGACAGTGTATCTAATACACTGTGACACTGTCCCAGAGAGGGAAAGGACAGTGTATCTCACACATTGTGACACTGTCCCAGAGGGGGAAAGGACAGTGTATCTAACACACTGTGACACCCGGTCCCTGAGGGGGAAAGGACATTGTATCTAACACACTGTGACACCCGGTCCCAGAGGGGGAAAGGACAGTGTATCTAACACACTGTGACACCTGGTCCCAGAGGGGGAAAGGACAGTGTATCTAACACACTGTGACACTGTCCCAGAGAGGGAAAGGACAGTGTATCTAACACACTGTGACACTGTCCCAGAGGGAGAAAGGACAGTGTATCTAACACACTATGACACCCTGTCCCAGAGGGGGAAAGGACAGTGTATCTAACACACTGTGACACCCGGCCCCAGAGGGGGAAAGGACAGTGTTTCTAACACACTGTGACACCCGGTCCCAAAGGGGGAAAGGACAGTGTATCTTACAAATAAACTACGATATTGGCATTTCGATCCAGTGTCCTAGCCATTGTTGGGTGTCTGGTCTGGGATCGTAATACCCTGAACCTCACATTGTGCAATTAATTCATTTATTTTTGCTTTCTAAGCCTATGTATCCCCTCTCCAGAACCAGCACCGTCCGCCCTATTTAGCTTCAAGCACCTTCTATATCACTGGTTATGTGGTTTGCAAGAATGCTGGTCCCAGCACAGTCCAGGTGTTGGCCGTCCCAACAGTACAGGCCCCACTTTCCCCAGTACTGCTGCCAGTGCCCATCAACTAAAACCCACTTCTCCCACACCAGTCTTTCAGCAACATATCGATCTCTAATTTGATGTACCCAACGCCAATTTGGTCGCAGCTCCAGCAATAATCCAGAGATCATAACATTGGTAAATCTGCTGTTTAATTTGATGCCTAACCCCTGAAAGTCTCTATGCAAGCAACCCCGTTCCTCGTTCTACCGATGCAAAGGGATTTAAGCAAGGAATGGTCCACATGAAAAGGAACTTGAGAATTCGTACAGAGCCCTTCACTGGGTGATAGTACCAGTGCAGGCGCGAGACGCGGTTGAATGGTCTCCCATGGTCCACGAGAAAGGGACAGGGCTGCTGGCTACCTGTGTATCCTTGTTCCTGAATTTCTTCATGATCACTTTGATGAACTCTTTCATCTTGTTAAAATCTTCACGATACACACTGCCGGAGCCGTCGATCAGGAAAGCGATGTCTATCAACACCCTGGGACATTCTGAGAGGAAGAGAATGAAGAGGAATTGAGTTCACGGTGCTCACAGATTGAGGCAGAGGTCGGGGAGAATCACATCTCTTACAGATAGAGTCGCTCGGTAGTATGGAGTGTCCCCAGTGTTGCTTAGGGGACGGTTTAGAACAGTGGGCTAAACAGCTGGCTTGTAATGCCAAACAGTACCAGCAGCGTGGGTTCAATTCCCGTACCAGCCTTCCCGAACAGGCGCCTGAATGTGGCGACTAGGGGCTTTTCACAGTAACTTCATTGAAGCCGACTTGTGACAATAAGCGATGATGATTATTATTATTATTATGAAGGCGGAGATGTAACCAAATCTCTGATCAGGACAAATGAAAGAGTTCCAAATTTTAAACTAACACAGTGATTTACACCGTACGGGGAAAGGGCTGTCGATTGGTTGTCGGGCTGGCTCTCATTGGTCGAGGCTGCAAGGGGCAACAACTTGCTCCCAGAGCTCCCGGCTAATAGAAACCAAGGCTGGTGTGATGAATATAGGAATTTCCGATATATTGCATTACAGGGTGTAGTATGGATTATTATAGGTATTTGTTGTAGTCTGGATTATTATAGGTATTTGGTAGTATGGGTTATTATAAGTATTTGGTTTAGTATCGGTTATTATAGGTATTTGGTGTAGTATGGATTATTATAGGTATTTGGTGTAGTATGGGTTATTATAGGTATTTGGTGTAGTATGGGTTAATATAGGTATTTGGTGTAGTATGGGTTATTATAGGTATTTGGTGTAGTATGGGTTATTATAGGTATTTGGTGTAGTATGGGTTATTATAGGCATTTGGTAGTATGGGTTATTATAGGTATTTGGTGTAGTATGGGGTATTATAGGTATTTGGTGTAGTATGGGTTATTATAGGTATTTGGTAGTATGGGTTATTATAGGTATTTGGTGTAGTATGGGTTATTATAGGTATTTGGTGTAGTATGGGTTATTATAGGTATTTGGTGTAGTATGGGTTATTATAGGTATTTGGTGTAGTATGGGTTATTATAGGTATTTGGTAGTATGGGTTATTATAGGTATTTGGTGTAGTATGGGTTATTATAGGTATTTGGTGTAGTCTGGGTTATTACAGGTATTTGGTGTAGTATGGGTTATTATAGGTATTTGGTGTAGTATGGGTTATTATAGGTATTTGGTGTAGTATGGGTTATTATAGGCATTTGGTAGTATGGGTTATTATAGGTATTTGGTGTAGTATGGGGTATTATAGGTATTTGGTGTAGTATGGGTTATTATAGGTATTTGGTAGTATGGGTTATTATAGGTATTTGGTGTAGTATGGGTTATTATAGGTATTTGGTGTAGTATGGGTTATTATAGGTATTTGGTGTAGTATGGGTTATTATAGGTATTTGGTGTAGTATGGGTTATTATAGGTATTTGGTAGTATGGGTTATTATAGGTATTTGGTGTAGTATGGGTTATTATAGGTATTTGGTGTAGTCTGGGTTATTATAGGTATTTGGTGTAGTCTGGGTTATTATAGGTATTTGGTGTAGTATGGGTTATTATAGGTATTTGGTGTAGTATGGGTTATTATAGGTATTTGGTGTAGTATGGGTTATTATAGGTATTTGGTGTAGTATGGGTTATTATAGGTATTTGGTGTAGTATGGGGTATTATAGGTATTTGGTGTAGTATGGGTTATTATAGGTATTTGGTGTAGTATGGGTTATTATAGGTATTTGGTGTAGTATGGGTTATTATAGGTATTTGGTAGTATAGGTTATTATAGGTATTTGGTGTAGTATGGGTTATTATAGGTATTTGGTGTAGTATGGGTTATTATAGGTATTTGGTGTAGTAT
The DNA here is from genome assembly GCF_047496885.1 of Scyliorhinus torazame. Taxonomy (NCBI): domain Eukaryota; kingdom Metazoa; phylum Chordata; class Chondrichthyes; order Carcharhiniformes; family Scyliorhinidae; genus Scyliorhinus; species Scyliorhinus torazame. The sequence continues at coordinate 23,584,543 of NC_092725.1, read as the reverse complement.
GGGTTATTATAGGTATCTGGTGTAGTATGGGTTATTATAGGTATTTGGTGTAGTATGGGTTATTATAAGTATTTGGTGTAGTATGTGTTATTATAGGTATTTGGTGTAGTATGGGTTATTATAGGTATTTGGTGTAGTATGGGTTATTATAGGTATTTGGTGTAGTATGGGTTATTATAGGTATTTGGTGTAGTATGGGTTATTATAGGTATTTGGTGTAGTATGGGTTATTATAGGTATTTGGTAGTATGGGTTATTATAGGTATTTGGTGTAGTATGGGTTATTATAAGTATTTGGTGTAGTATGGGTTATTATAGGTATTTGGTGTAGTATGGGTTATTATAGGTATTTGGTGTAGTATGGGTTATTATAGGTATTTGGTGTAGTATGGGTTATTATAGGTATTTGGTAGTATGGGTTATTATAGGTATTTGGTGTAGTATGGGTTATTATAGGTATTTGGTGTAGTATGGGTTATTATAGGTATTTGGTGTAGTATGGGTTATTATAGGTATTTGGTGTAGTATGGGTTATTATAGGTATTTGGTGTAGTATGGGTTATTATAGGTATTTGGTAGTATGGGTTATTATAGGTATTTGGTGTAGTATGGGTTATTATAGGTATTTGGTGTAGTATGGGTTATTATAGGTATTTGGTGTAGTATGGGTTATTATAGGTATTTGGTAGTATGGGTTATTATAGGTATTTGGTGTAGTATGGGTTATTATAGGTATTTGGTAGTATGAGTTAATATAGGTATTTGGTGTAGTATGGGTTATTATAGGTATTTGGTGTAGTATGGGTTATTATAGGTATTTGGTGTAGTATGGGTTATTATAGGTATTTGGTAGTATGGGTTATTATAGGTATTTGGTGTAGTATGGGTTATTATAGGTATTTGGTGTAGTATGGGTTATTATAGGTATTTGGTAGTATGGGTTATTATAGGTATTTGGTGTAGTATGGGTTATTATAGGTATTTGGTAGTATGAGTTATTATAGGTATTTGGTGTAGTATGGGTTATTATAGGTATTTGGTGTAGTATGGGTTATTATAGGTATTTGGTGTAGTATGGGTTATTATAGGTATTTGGTGTAGTATGGGTTATTATAGGTATTTGGTGTAGTATGGGTTAATATAGGTATTTGGTGTAGTATGGGTTATTATAGGTATTTGGTGTAGTATGGGTTAAAAGACTGGGTTAGAGTGTGCTTGACTGCTGAAGTCATGTTTTTAAAGAATCCTAGTTCGGAAGGTTGGGAGCCGGGGTGCAAGTCAAGCAGTTTGCTCTCACTGCAGCTCAGTTAAAGATCTGCCTGTAGACAGATTCGCAGTTTCTTTCCAAGCAATTCAGAAGTGTAATTAGAAGGTGCAGTGAAACAAGCTAAGAAACAGATTCTGAAGAAATACAGCCAGAATGTCTACATGGTTCTGACAGGAGTCAGGTCTTTTCTTTCAAACAGTTCTCCAAAGACATCTCTGAACAGCAGATATTCCTGAGTGCTAACTGTATTTAACAGTGGATTGAGAACTGAGATTGTTGTATTTTTGAGTGGGAATATGTATAGTAGCTAAGGGTATTAATAGTAATAATCACTTATTGTCACAAGTAGGCTTTAATGAAGTTACTGTGAAAAGCCCCTAGTCACCACATTCCGGTGCCTGTTCGGGGAGGCTCATGAACCCGCGCTGCTGCCTTGTTCTGCTATTCACAGGGTATTGTATTCACAGTATTGATCAGCATTGTTTAAGGGGTAACAGTAAGTTATTTCTGGTGAAATGTTACAGATATTTTAATATTGTGTAAGTAATAAAGTTTGGTTTGATATACCCTCGGTGGGATTCTCCCCCCTCATGCCGGTGGGAGAATCGCCAGGGCACCGCGCATGTCCCGCCACGCTGCCCCGATGCCCGCACGCGATTCCACCCCCCCCCAAATCGGCATGGCGAGAATCACGGCTGGCCGCTGGGAGAATCGCCGCTCACCGTTTGCAACGGGCGTAATACTTAGGACTTGATTCTCCAGCCCGGATGGGCTGAGCGGCCTGCCCAACACAACGGGTTCCCGCCGTTGGGAACAGCGCGGGAATGCTGGGGGGGGTGGCCTGTGGGGGGGGGGGGGGGAGAGGGGATTCCTGCACCGGGGGGGGCCTCATAAGGGGTCTGGCCCGCGATTGGTGCCCACCGATCGGCGGGCCGGCCTCTCTGAAGGAGGACCTCCTTTCCTCCACCGCCCCACAAGATCCATCCGACATTTTCTTGCGGGTTGGCACCGGCCACCCCGCGCATGCGCGGGTGATGTCAAGCGCCGCGTCATTTACGCGGCACCGCTTTTACGCGACGCCAAGGCCCGGCGCACGTAAATGACGCGACGTCGCTCCTAGACCCCCTGGGCCAGGAGAATAGGGGGCTGGGAGCGGCCTCCGACGCCGGAGTGAAACACTCCGGTTTTCACTCTGGCTTCGGGGGCGTCCTTCTCCGACCCCCCAGCGGGTCGGAGAATGGCCGTTGGCCGCTGTGAATCCAGCTGGCGGGGCGGAAATCCCTCCGGCGCCGGCCTAGCCCCTCAATGTTGGGGCTCGGCCCCCAAAGATGCGGAGCATTCCGCACCTTTGGGGCGGCGCGATGCCCGTCTGATTGGCGCCGTTTTGGGCGCCAGTCGGCGGACATCGCGCTGTTTGGGGAGAATTTCGCCCCGGGACTTAGTGTCCCGATGGGAGAATTGCGCACTCTATTTCTTCATGAAATCACTCCCAGAGCGAGGTATCTTGTCCTCACAGTCTGACAAACTTAAAATCAAATATTGGGGTTTCTGTTCAGGGTCTGGTATCGTAATACTTAGGACTTGATTTTGTTCATCTACCTTTTCGAATTTGGTCTATTGTACTTGTTGCTCCCAATGCTGGGACCCCAGCTATTCACAATATAGATTAATGATCTAGATGAGGGAACTAAATGTATTATCTCCAAATTTGCAGATGACACAATGCTGAGTGGGAGGGTGAGCTATGAGGAGGATACAGAGATTCTTCAGTGTGATTTGGACAAGTTGAGTGAGTGGGGAAATGAATGGCAGATGCAGAATAATGTGAGGTAAATGTGAGGTTATCCACTTTGGTAGCAAAAACAGGAAGGCAGATTATTATCTGGAAGGCTACAGATTGAGAGAGGGGAATGTGCAATAAAACCTGGGTGTCCTTGTACACTAGTCACTGACGGTAAGCAAGTAGGTACAGCATGATGGGAAAGAGGGCTAATGGTATGTTGGTCTTCGTAGCAAGAGGTTTTGAGTAGAGGAGCAGGGATGTGTTGCTGCAATTATACAGGGCCTAGGTGAGGCCACATCTGGAATATTGTGGGAAGTTTTGGTCCCCTTATCTGAGGAAGGATGTTCTTGCTCTCGAGGAAGTGCAGCGAAGGTTTACCAGACTGATTCCTGGGGGGACTGACGCATGAGGAGAGGTGAGATTGTTAGGATTGTATTCGCAGGGCAGCACGGTGACGCAGTGGTTAGCACTGCTGCCTCATGGCGCCGAGGTCCAGGTTCGATCCCGGCTCTGGGTCACTGTCCGTGTGGAGTTTGCACATTCTCCCCGTGTCTGCGTGGGTTTCGCCCCCACAACCCAAAGATGTGCAGGGTAGGTGGATTGGCCACACTAAATTGCCCCTTAATTGGAAAAAAATTAATTGGGTACTCTAAATTTTTATTTTTCTTAAATTGCTAGAGTTCAGAAGAATGAGGGTGGAAATCTCAGAGAAACCTAGAAAATTCCAACAGGATTGTACAGGTTAGATGCAGGAAAGATGTTGGATTGGATTGGATTGGATTTGTTTATTGTCACGTGTACCGAGGTACAGTGAAAAGTATTTTTCTGCGAGCAGCTCAGCAGATCATTAAATACATGGGAAGAAAAGAAAATACATAATAGGGCAACACAACATATACAATGTAACTACATAAGCACTGGCATCGGATGAAGCACACAGGGTGTAGTGTTAATGAGGTCAGTTCAGAAGAGGGTCATTTAGGAGTCTGGTGACGGGGGAAGAAGCTGTTTTTGAGTCTGTTCGTGCGTGTTCTCAGACTTCTGTATCTCCTGCCCGATGGAAGAAGTTGGAAGAGTGAGTAAGCCGGGTGGGAGGGATCTTTGATTATGCTGCCCGCTTTCCCCAGGCAGTGGGAGGTGTAGATGGAGTCAATGGATGGGAGGCAGGTTCGTGTGATGGACTGGGCGGTGTTCACGACTCTCTGAAGTTTCTTGCGGTCCTGGGCTGAGCAGTTGCCATACCAGGCTGTGATGCAGCCCGATAGGATGCGTTCTATGTTGCATCTGTAAAAGTTGGTAAGGGTTAATGTGGACATGCCGAATTTCCTTAGTTTCCTGAGGAAGTATAGGTGCTGCTGTGCTTTCTTGGTGGTAGCGTCGACGTGGGTGGACCAGGACAGATTTTTGGAGATGTGCACCCCTAGGAATTTGAAACAGCTAACCATCTCCACCTCGGCCCCGTTGATGCTGACAGGGGTGTGTTCAGTACTTTGCTTCCTGAAGTCAATGACCAGCTCTTTAGTTTTGCTGGCATTGAGGGAGAGATTGTTGTGCCCGATGATGGGTGTGTCCAGAACCATGGGTCACAGTTTTTCCCAGGATTTTCTGAGTTTTTCACAGCATCCTTTGGTTCTATCAATTCTGCGCTCTCAGATGGAGTTGTCGGGGGTTGGCGGAGCGGAGAGGAGAAAGAGAGGTGGAGGGGAACAAAAATAGATGCTCGGCCGGGCGTTGAATGGGGTGACACCGGAAGTGATTCTCTGGCTTGCAACTGGGGGAGAGCAGTTGGACAGTGGGGAGCAGGTTCCTACAAACAGGTTGGCCATCTTCGAGGGGTCTCGGTCACTCCGCCATTGAGAACGTTCAAGAACAGGGTTGAGTCAATTTCCGATCTCCCAGGAAATCAAGGGAGCGAAGTCGAGGAGGATGGCCAGCCATCATCGCACAAGGTGCGGAGAATGACTCCACCCTGTAACCTGTGGCAACCTCCTCGCACAATGTTCAAACAGGTCACCATGTCAGGTCAGACTGGTGGGGGGAGGGGGGGTGGGGGTGGTTGCAGGAAAGCCGATAACTGGGGGTAAACTTTACCTGGGAGTTTCGCTGGGATCCTCTCCCGTGAACGCAAGGATGAAGGCAGAACGTCACAGTAACCGTTGATGTAGGTGTTGGTGTAGCATTCGTACGAGAAACGGGGGACACAGGCCTGGAAGGAGAAAAGAGGGATTATAGCAGGAAGTACATTGACTGTGAATCACCTCTGTATCTAACCCCGTGCTGTACTCGTCCTGGGAGTGTTTGATGGGGACAGTGTAGAGGGAGCTTTACTCTGTATCTCACCCCGTGCTGTACCTGTCCTGGGAGTGTTTGATGGGGACAGTGTAGAGGGAGCTTTACTCTGTATCTAACCCCGTGCTGTACCTGTCCTGGGAGTGTTTGATGGGGACAGTGTAGAGGGAGCTTTACTCTGTATCTCACCCCGTGCTCTACCTGTCCTGGGAGTGTTTGATGGGGACAGTGTAGAGGGAGCTTTACTCTGTATCTAACCCCGTGCTGTACCTGTCCTGGGAGTGTTTGATGGGGACAGTGTAGAGGGAGCTTTACTCTGTATCTAACCCCGTGCTGTACTGTCCTGGGAGTGTTTGATGGGGACAGTGTAGAGGGAGCTTTACTCTGTATCTAACCCCGTGCTGTACCTGTCCTGGGAGTGTTTGATGGGGACACTGTAGAGGGAGTTTTACTCTGTATCTAACCCCGTGCTGTACCTGTCCTGGGGGTGTTTGATGGGGACAGTGTAGAGGGAGTTTTACTCTGTATCTAACCCCGTGCTGTACCTGTCCTGGGAGTGTTTAATGGGGACAGTGTCGAGGGAGCTTTACTCTGTATCTAACACCGTGCTGTACCTGTCCTGGGAGTGTTTGACGTGGACAGTGTAGAGGGAGCTTTACTCTGTATCTAACCCGTGCTGTACCTGTCCTGGGAGTGTTTGACGGGGACAGTGTAGAGGGAGATTTACTCTGGATCTAACACCGTGCTGTACCTGTCCTCGGAGTGTTTGGTGGGGAGAGTGTAGAGGGAGCTTTACTCTGTATCAAACCCCGTGCTGTACCTGTCCTGGGAGTGTTTGATGAGGACAGTGTAGAGGGAGCTTTACTCTGTATCTAACCCCGTGCTGTACCTGTCCTGGGGGTGTTTGATGGGGACAGTGTAGAGGGAGCTTTACTCTGTATCTAACCCCGTGCTGTACCTGTCCTGGGAGTGTTTGATGGAGACAGTGTAGAGAGAGCTTTACTCTGTATCTAACCCCGTGCTGTACCTGTCCTGGGAGTGTTTAATGGGGACAGTGTCGAGGGAGCTTTACTCTGTATCTAACCCCGTGCTGTACCTGTCCTGGGAGTGTTTGATGGGGACAGTGTAGAGGGAGCTTTACTCTGTATCTAACCCCGTGCTGTACCTGTCCTGGGAGTGTTTCATGGGGACAGTGTAGAAGGAGCTTTATTCTGTATCTAACCCCGTGCTGTACCTGAAATGGGAGTGTTTGTTGGGCACAGTGTCGAGGGAGCTTTACTCTGTATCGGACCCCGTGCTGTACCTGTCCTGGGAGTGTTTGATGAGGACAGTGTAGAGGGAGCTTTACTCTGTCTCTAACCCCGTCCTGTACCTGTCCTGGGAGTGTTTGATGAGGACAGTGTTGAGGGAGCTTTATTCTGTATCTAACCCCGTGCTGTACCTGTCCTGGGAGTGTTTGATGGGGACAGTGCAGAGGGAGCTTTACTCTGTGTCTAACCCTGTGCTGTACCTGTCCTGGGAGTGTTTGATGAGGACAGTGTAGAGGGAGCTTTACTCTGTATCTAACCCCTTGCTGTACCTGTCCTGGGAGTGTTTGATGAGGACAGTGTTGAGGGAGCTTTACTCTGTATCTCACTCCGTCCTGTACCTGTCCTGGGGGTGTTTGATGGGGACAGTGTAGCGGGAGCTTTACTCTCTATCTAACCCTGTGCTGTACCTGTCCTGGGAGTGTTTGATGGGGACAGTGTAGAGGGAGCTTTACTCTGTATCTAACCCCGTGCTGTACTGTCCTGGGAGTGTTTGATGGGGACAGTGTAGAGGGAGCTTTACTCTGTATCTAACCCCGTGCTGTACCTGTCCTGGGAGTGTTTGATGAGGACAGTGTAGAGGGAGCTTTACTCTGTATCTAACCCCGTGCTGTACCTGTCCTGGGGGTGTTTGATGGGGACAGTGTAGAGGGAGCTTTACTCTGTATCTAACCCCGTCCTGTACCTGTCCTGGGAGTGTTTGATGGGGACAGTGCAGAGGGAGCTTTACTCTGTGTCTAACCCTGTGCTGTACCTGTCCTGGGAGTGTTTGATGAGGACAGTGTAGAGGGAGCTTTACTCTGTATCTAACCCCGTGCTGTACCTGTCCTGGGAGTGTTTGATGAGGACAGTGTTGAGGGAGCTTTACTCTGTGTGTAACCCCATGCTGTACCTGTCCTGGGAGTGTTTGATGGGGACAGTGTAGAGTGAGCTTTACTCTGTATCTCACTCCGTCCTGTACCTGTCCTGGGGGTGTTTGATGGGAACAGTGTAGCGGGAGCTTTACTCTCTATCTAACCCTGTGCTGTACCTGTCCTGGGAGTGTTTGATGGGGACAGTGTAGAGGGAGCTTTACTGTGTATCTAACCTCTGCTGTACCTGTCCTGCGAGTGTTTGATGGGGACAGTGTAGAGGGAGCTTTACTGTGTATCTAACCTGTGCTGTACCTGTCCTGGGAGTGTTTGATGTCGAGGGAGCTTTACTCTGTATCTAACCGCACCAGTGTGCTGTGGGAAGTGTGCAGTGAAATTCTGTCCTAGACCCCAGATCTTTTGAGAAGCCATTACTTTATAAAGTTAGTGTAAAGCTGGTTAATATTTAAGAGTATACTCCTCTCATTTCAGCACTCAGGAATCTCAGAGTGTTGCAATGTTTCCTGAATGACCTCTTTGTTTTGACAGGGTCGGAGTCGTTTTCATGCCATTTCTATTTTTAAAAACTGCTTCAGCTTTTAACCCTGTTGCAATAGCTGACTTGGTCCAGATAAACCTCGCCGACTGATTGGATGGGTAGCGCTGGGATTCCCTCATGTCCGTGGTCCGACTGGTTGATGAGATTTCCCAGCAGGCAAACCTTTGCGGGCAATGAGTTGGAGGTAAATCTCATCGAACAGCTGGCGCGGGTTCCTCCATCACCGACGCCGGAATCACAATGTGCGATTGGGTGGAGAATTCGTTTTGACGTCAAAATCGTGGCGGGCGCCAGGTTCATGCCAAATCGCAATTCTCCGTCACCTCGACAGTGGCGTGAATGCGTTCCACGTGCAGTTAACACCGTTGGCAGGTCATTAGCGGCCTTGCCTGGTATTCTCCTCCTCCGATGGGCAGAGTTCCTGATGGCGCGGTTAACTTGTGCTTTTAAAAATCGTGACACCAGTGATGTGGCTGCTGAGGGAGAGGGGTTACGGAAAGTGTCGAACTTCGCCATAGTTCGCTGACAGACGTGCCGCTGGCTGGGGTTGGGGGGGGGGGGGGGGGGGGGGACTTCTTCCTAGGCTGGGGGTTGTACCAAGGGGTGGCGAGGAAGTGGGCTGTGGGGCCGGGTGGACGGGCACGGAATACCAGTGCCACAGCCGGCAAGGCAGCCATGCAGCCGCGCACTGCCGCGGACTGCCCACTGTGAACTTAGTGCCGTGGGTCGTGTGGTTGTCCCCCCTGGCCACCCCCCCACCCCCCCCCCCCCCTTCCAGGTGTCCTCTGACCCCAGCCGACCCACGAGTGGGATTGACGCGCTCCAGCACAACCAGTGCCATCTTGTTGGCTGGGGTGAGTATGTGTGGCGGAGGGGAGCTCTTCGGCCTCTCAAGTATCAATCCTGACCCCGGCGCGTCCGATACCGGTTTCCATTAGAACCAATCGTGTTCCACGTGGCGCCGGTCCCAGCTCCTCCATGGTCGCTGAATTCGTCCAGGGGCAGCACCAGTTCTGCTGTCGCAGAAATCCACAAATCCTGCCCTGGCGTCTGTCATGATATTCAAACACACATCACAACACTCGCATCATGATAGACGGACCAACAGACCAATTAGCACACATAACACGACAGCCAATCACAGACAAGGGCAGACACAGTATAAGACAAGAAACACGACACCTGCTGGCCGAATTTCACGGCACACTTGGACAGTTCTCACGGCACACCAGTGGGATTAGATACTTCTGCGCCGCTCTGCACGTGCCTGGCTGGGTGTCCCCTGAGATGGTCTCTCATCTCTTCAGGTGGTCGATGTCTTTGCACAAGGCCTTCCCTTGAGCCTTCCTTTGAGTCCTGCCCTAATATGACACGGGCCCTGTTTCCTCCAATGAAATACCAGGAGGCAAAGAGCGTTGTATCCAAAATTCCAGACATATACAGCATCCCCCGGTTGAAAGTTTCTCCCTGGCCTCCCATGGTCGTACTACTTCCTCTTCATGCCTTGTTGCAGTTTGACGTTTCTGCCCAAACTTGGGAAAGTCGGACTCAGCCGAGTTGGGAGGAGCCGGCCCATCAGCAGCTCCCCCGATGCCACCCCCCTTGTTACATGCGGCATGGGCCGATAGTGAAAGAGGAATCTCGCCAGTCGCGTGTCCATGGAGCCCGTGCTTTGCTTCCGCAGGGCCCCGCTTGAACATGAGCACCGCCCGTTCGGCCTAGCCATTTGAGGACTGGTGGTCCGGGGCAGTCCGGATGCGCCCGATCCTGTTTGCGTGTACGAATGTGGAGAACTCCCCCCTGGTGAACGGGGTCCTGGTATCGGTAACCATCACCTCCAGGATTCCGTGGGTGCTAAACGAGCATCTCGGAGGTCATCCTGTGCGCAGCCAGCCGCTTGGAATAGGCGCCCACCAGGATTAAGGAAATGGATCTCGCGATGGGTCCGCGACGTCCCCGTGCAGCCTTACCCGGGGGGGGGGCATCCTGGCCATTCCCAGGGGGGGGAAGGGAGGACCGAAGGAGGGAATTCCTGGTGGTTCTTGACACGCCACGCCTCTTCTCACAACCCGCTCGGTGTCTACATCGATTCCTAGACACCAGGGATAACTCCTCACCAACACCTTTATCTTTGAACGCTCTGGGTGACCGGGAAACAGGCTCGTGTCGGGTCAATTCCTGGCCTGGCTGCAACTCCGCAGAGGAGGAGGCCGTCTTCAAAGCTCAGTCCCTGCTGTTTCAAGAAGTATGGCTGCCCGAGGTGGGGGTGGGGCAGGGGGAGGGGCGGATGGGGTGAAGGGGCAGCAATATGGTGCCAATGTGGGCCCCTGGATCCTGTACGAATCTGTGCGGCGGTTACAGAGTGTCTATAAAGTTGCCATGATTCAGCCCCACTGGTGGACACGGGAGTGGGGGGGGGTGCTCTCAGGCAGCGGGAGACAGCTGAGGGTGTTGGCGTGGGCTGTCTTCTGGTTCTCTGGGTGATGCTGAAATGTATTTGTATCCTGCCAGCAATAGAGCCCAGCACGGAATCCAGGCCGAGGCTATGGGGGGGTCCACTTGTCCTCCGTAAAGAGACCCAGTAGCAGCCTATGGCCCGTGATAATAAAGTGTCTGCCAGAAACATAATGGTGCAGTCTTTTACGGCGTATCTCATACGTTTTGATCTGGACCTAGCTGAGCTCCGCATCTGCCAGGGGTGGCATGGTGGCACAGTGGTTAGCACTGCCACCTCACAGCGCCAGGCACCCGGGTTCAATTCCGGCCTCGGGTGACTGTCTGTGCGGAGTCTGCACGTTCTCCCCGTGAGGGTTTCCTCCGGGTGCTCCGGTTTCCTCCCACAGTCCAAAGAACCGCAGGTTAGGTGGATTGGCCGTGATCAATGCCCCTTAGGTGGGGCTATGGGAATTGGGTGGGGTGCTCTTTCTGAGGGTGGGTGCAGACCCGATGGGCCTCATGGCCTCAGTCTGCACTGTAGGAAGTCTGTGGTTCTGGAAGCGAACGTGGCGGGGCGTGCCGTTGTCCCATCGCTGGGGGGGAGCACCACCCCAATGCAGCATGAAGAAGCGTCACACATGAGAACGAGTGGCCGGGATGGGCCATAGACGGCCGACAGCTGGGAGGGTGACTGCCTTCCCTTCACTCCTCTGAATACCTCGTCTTGTGGAGCTTCCCAGACCCTGTCCTGGTTCTTTTCCAACAAGACTTGAAGAGGGGCCAGCAGGCTGGCCAAGTTCGGAGTAGAAATTCACCGAATAATTGACGAGTCCCAGAAATGACCTCAATTCCGAGGTGCTTTGTGGAGTCAGGGCCCGGAGATGAGGGTGCAGGCCGTCCACATCCACCAGATACCCAAATATGTCACAGCCTTTGCTGGGAAGGTGCCCATGCCTCCCTTCCCTACTTGATAAAACCATCTGAGGACCTCCTCCAGATTGTCCAGATAATCTTTCTCAGTGGCCCCATGATGAGTACATCGTCTAAATGTACCACAACCGTGGGTCGCTCCGGGAGGATTTCTTCAATCACTCTTTGAAAAATTGCACAGGTGGAAGAGACCATGGAGGGGAGATGAGTGTATTCGAACCGCCCTCTGTGGGTATTTATAATTATATGCTTCTGCAATGTGATGCCCAATTCTAACTGCAGAATGGTGGATGTGGGCAGTGTCGATACTTACAAGAACCTTTGGTTCACCGTTGGAGACACCAGTTGCCAGTGAGAGGCCCATATTCTTCGCTCCAGGTGGGACTGAAATTGAAAACAGTGAGGTCGGTAAAATTGCTCTTCCTAATTTGATGACTTGCTGAATAATTGTATTAATTGCATATTTGTTGCTGTGTAATGCTCCCTGACCTTCCGACAGTGCGGTGCTCCCTCAATACTGACCCTCTGCCAGTGCAGCGCTCCCTCAACACTGACCCTCCGACAGTGCGATGCTCCCTCAACACTGACCTTCCGACAGTGCGGCACTCCCTCAGTACTGACCCTCCGACAGTGCGGCACTCCCTCAGTACTGACCCTCCGACAATGTGGCGCTCCCTCAGCACTAACCCTCCAACAGTGCGGCGCTCCCTCAGAACTGACCCTCCGACAATGCGGCGCTCCCTCAGCACTAACCCTCCAACAGTGCGGCGCTCCCTCAGTACTGACCCCCCGAAAATGCGGTGCTCCCTCAGCACTAACCCTCCAACAATGCGGTGCTCCCTCAGCACTAACCCTCCAACAGTGCGGCGCTCCCTCAGTACTGACCCTCCAACAGTGCGGCGCTCCCTCAGAACTGACCCTCCGACAATGCGGCGCTCCCTCAGCACTAACCCTCCAACAGTGCGGCACTCCCTCAGTACTGACCCCCCGAAAATGCGGTGCTCCCTCAGCACTAACCCTCCAACAATGCGGTGCTCCCTCAGCACTAACCCTCCAACTGTGCGGCGCTCCCTCAGTACTGACCCTCCGACAGTGCGGTGCTCCCTCAGTACTGACCCTCCGACAGTGCGGTGCTCCCTCAGTACTGACCTTCCGACAGTGCGGCACTCCCTCAGTACTGACCCCCCGACAATGCGGCTCTCCCTCAGCACTGACCCTCCGACATTGCGGCACTCCCTCAGTACTGACCCTCTGACAGTGTGGCTCTCCCTCAGTACTGACCCTCAGACAGTGCGGTGCTCCCTCAGTACTGACCCTCTGACAGTGCGACATTCCCTCAGTACTGACCCTCTGACAGTGTGGCTCTCCCTCAGTACTGACCCTCAGACAGTGCGGTGCTCCCTCAGCACTGACCCTCTGACAGTGTGGCTCTCCCTCAGTACTGACCCTCAGACAGTGCGGTGCTGCCTCAGTACTGACCCTCTGACAGTGCGACACTCCCTCAGTACTGACCCTCTGACAGTGCGGCACTCCCTCAGTACTGACCCTCTGACAGTGCGACACTCCCTCAGTACTGACCCTCTGACAGTGCGGTACTCTCTCAGTACTGACCCTCTGACAGTGCGGTACTCTCTCAGTACTGACCCTCTGACAGTGCAAAACTCCCTCAGTACTGACCCTCTGACAGTGCGGCGATCCCTCAGTACTGACCCTCTGACAGTGTGACACTCCCTCAGTACTGACCCTCAGACAGTGCGGCGCTCCCTCAGTACTCACCCTCTCACAGTGCGGCTCTCCCTCAGTACTGACCCTCCGACAGTGGGACACTCCCTCAGTACTGACCCTCTGACAGTGCGGTGCTCCCTCAGTACTGACCCTCCGACAGTGCGGCGCTCCCTCAGTACTGACCCTCTGACAGTGCGGCGCTCCCTCAGCACTGATCCTCCGACAATGCGGCGCTCCCTGAGCACTGACACTCCAACAGTGCAGCGCTCCCTCAATACCGAATCTCTGACATTGCAGCGCTCCCTCAGTACTGACCCTCTGACAGTGCAGCGCTCCCTCAGCACTGACCCTCCGACAGTGAGGCTCTCCCTTAGTACTGACCCTCTGACAGTGCGGCACTCCCTCAGTACTGACCCTCCAACAGTGCGGCGCTCCCTCAGCACTGGCCCTCTTGACAATGCAGCGTTCCCTGAGCACTGACCCTCCGACAGTGCAGCACTCCCACAGTACCGACCATCCGACAGTGTGGCGCTCCCTCAGTACTGACCCACCCACAGTGCGGCGTTCCATAGCCACTGACACTCAGACAGTGCGGACCACCCTCAGCGCTGACCCTCCAACAGTGCGGGCTCCCTCAGTGCTGACCCTCTGACAGTGCGGCACTCCCTCAGTACTGACCCTCCAACAGTGAGGTACTCCCTCAGTGCTGACGCTCCGACAGTGCGGCACTCCCTCAGTACTGACCCTCTGACAGTGCGGTGCTCCCTCAGTACTGACCCTCTGACAGTGCGACACTCCCTCAGTACGGACCCTCTGACAGTGCGGCACTCCCTCAGTACTGACCCTCTGACAGTGCGGTGCTCCCTCAGTACTGACCCTCTGACAGTGTGGCACTCCCTCAGTACTGACCCTCTGACAGTGCGACACTCCCTCGGTACTGACCCTCTGACAGTGCGACACTCCCTCTGTACTGACCCTCTGACAGTGCGGCGCTCCCTCAGTACTGACCCTCTGACAGTGCGACACTCCCTCAGTACTGACCCTCTGACAGTGCGGCGCTCCCTCAGTACTGACCCTCTGACAGTGCGACACTCCCTCAGTACTGACCCTCTGACAGTGCGGCGCTCCCTCAGTACTGACCCTCTGACAGTGCGACACTCCCTCAGTACTGACCCTCTGACAGTGCGGCGCTCCCTCAGTACTGACCCTCTGACAGTGCGACACTCCCTCAGTACTGACCCTCTGACAGTGCGACACTCCCTCAGTACTGACCCTCTGACAGTGCGGCGCTCCCTCAGTACTGACCCTCTGACAGTGCGGCTCTCCCTCAGTACTGACCCTCCGACAGTGCGACACTCCCTCAGTACTGACCCTCTGACAGTGCGGCACTCTCTCAGTACTGACCCTCTGACAGTGCGGTGCTCCCTCAGTACTGACCCTCCGACAGTGCGGCGCTCCCTCAGTACTGACCCTCCGACAGTGCGGTGCTCCCTAAGTACTGACCCTTCGACAGTGCGACACTCCCTCAGTACTGACCCTCCGACAGTGCGGCTCTCCCTCAGTACTGACCCTCTGACAGTGCGGTACTCCCTCAGTACTGACCCTTTGACAGTGCGGCTCTCCCTCAGTACTGACCCTCCGACACTGCGTCGCTCTCTCAGTACTGACCCTCCGACAGTGCGTCGCTCTCTCAGTACTGACCCTCTGACAGTGCGGCGCTCCCTTAGTACTGACCCTCAGACAGTGCGGTACTCCCTCAGTACTGACCCTCTGACAGTGCGGCACTCCCTCAGTACTGACCCTCTGACAGTGAGGTACTCCCTCAGTACTGACCCTCCGACAGTGCGACACTCCCTCAGTACTGACCCTCTGACAGTGTGGCGCTCCCTCAGTACTGACACTCTGACAGTGCGGCTCTGCCTCAGTGCTGACCCTCCAACAGTGCGACACTCCCTCAGTACTGACCCTCTGACAGTGCGGCACTCCCTCAGTACTGACCCTCCGACAGTGCGACACTCCCTCAGTACTGACCCTCTGACAGTGCGGCACTCCCTCAGTACTGACCCTCCGACAGTGCGGCGCTCCCTCAGTACTGACCCTCTGACAGTGCGGCGCTCCCTCAGCACTGATCCTCCGACAGTGCGGCACTCCCTCAGTACTGACCCTCTGACAGTGCGGCTCTCCCTCAGTACTGACCCTCTGACAGTGCGGTGCTCCCTCAGTACTGACCCTCTGACAGTGCGGCTCTCCCTCAGTACTGACCCTCCGACAGTGCGTCGCTCTCTCAGTACTGACCCTCTGACAGTGCGGCGCTCCCTCAGTACTGACCCTCTGACAGTGAGGTACTCCCTCAGTACTGACCCTCCGACAGTGCGACACTCCCTCAGTACTGACCCTCTGACAGTGCGGCGCTCCCTCAGTACTGACACTCTGACAGTGCGGCGCTCCCTCAGTACTGACCCTCCGACAGTGCGGCTCTGCCTCAGTACTGACCCTCCGACAGTGCGACACTCCCTCAGTACTGACCCTCCGACAGTGCGACACTCCCTCAGTACTGACCCTCTGACAGTGCGGCACTCCCTCAGTACTGACCCTCCGACAGTGCGACACTCCCTCAGTACTGACCCTCTGACAGTGCGGCACTCCCTCAGTACTGACCTTCCGACAGTGCGGCACTCCCTCAGTACTGACCCTCTGACAGTGCGGCACTCCCTCAGTACTGACCCTCTGACAGTGCGACACTCCCTCAGTACTGACCCTCTGACAGTGCGGTACTCTCTCAGTACTGACCCTCTGACAGTGCGGTACTCTCTCAGTACTGACCCTCTGACAGTGCAAAACTCCCTCAGTACTGACCCTCTGACAGTGCGGCGATCCCTCAGTACTGACCCTCTGACAGTGTGACACTCCCTCAGTACTGACCCTCAGACAGTGCGGCGCTCCCTCAGTACTCACCCTCTCACAGTGCGGCTCTCCCTCAGTACTGACCCTCCGACAGTGGGACACTCCCTCAGTACTGACCCTCTGACAGTGCGGTGCTCCCTCAGTACTGACCCTCCGACAGTGCGGCGCTCCCTCAGTACTGACCCTCTGACAGTGCGGCGCTCCCTCAGCACTGATCCTCCGACAATGCGGCGCTCCCTGAGCACTGACACTCCAACAGTGCAGCGCTCCCTCAATACCGAATCTCTGACATTGCAGCGCTCCCTCAGTACTGACCCTCTGACAGTGCAGCGCTCCCTCAGCACTGACCCTCCGACAGTGAGGCTCTCCCTTAGTACTGACCCTCTGACAGTGCGGCACTCCCTCAGTACTCACCCTCTCACAGTGCGGCTCTCCCTCAGTACTGACCCTCCGACAGTGGGACACTCCCTCAGTACTGACCCTCTGACAGTGCGGTGCTCCTTCAGTACTGACCCTCCGACAGTGCGGCGCTCCCTCAGTACTGACCCTCTGACAGTGCGGCGCTCCCTCAGCACTGATCCTCCGACAATGCGGCGCTCCCTGAGCAGTGACACTCCAACAGTGCAGCGCTCCCTCAATACCGAATCTCTGACATTGCAGCGCTCCCTCAGTACTGACCCTCTGACAGTGCAGCGCTCCCTCAGCACTGACCCTCCGACAGTGAGGCTCTCCCTTAGTACTGACCCTCTGACAGTGCGGCACTCCCTCAGTACTGACCCTCCAACAGTGCGGCGCTCCCTCAGCACTGGCCCTCTTGACAATGCAGCGTTCCCTGAGCACTGACCCTCCGACAGTGCAGCACTCCCTCAGTACCGACCATCCGACAGTGTGGCGCTCCCTCAGTACTGACCCACCCACAGTGCGGCGTTCCCTAGCCACTGACACTCAGACAGTGCGGACCACCCTCAGCGCTGACCCTCCAACAGTGCGGGCTCCCTCAGTGCTGACCCTCTGACAGTGCGGCACTCCCTCAGTACTGACCCTCCAACAGTGAGGTACTCCCTCAGTGCTGACGCTCCGACAGTGCGGCACTCCCTCAGTACTGACCCTCTGACAGTGCGGTGCTCCCTCAGTACTGACCCTCTGACAGTGCGACACTCCCTCAGTACGGACCCTCTGACAGTGCGGCACTCCCTCAGTACTGACCCTCTGACAGTGCGGTGCTCCCTCAGTACTGACCCTCTGACAGTGTGGCACTCCCTCAGTACTGACCCTCTGACAGTGCGACACTCCCTCGGTACTGACCCTCTGACAGTGCGACACTCCCTCTGTACTGACCCTCTGACAGTGCGGCGCTCCCTCAGTACTGACCCTCTGACAGTGCGACACTCCCTCAGTACTGACCCTCTGACAGTGCGGCGCTCCCTCAGTACTGACCCTCTGACAGTGCGACACTCCCTCAGTACTGACCCTCTGACAGTGCGGCGCTCCCTCAGTACTGACCCTCTGACAGTGCGACACTCCCTCAGTACTGACCCTCTGACAGTGCGGCGCTCCCTCAGTACTGACCCTCTGACAGTGCGACACTCCCTCAGTACTGACCCTCTGACAGTGCGACACTCCCTCAGTACTGACCCTCTGACAGTGCGGCGCTCCCTCAGTACTGACCCTCTGACAGTGCGGCTCTCCCTCAGTACTGACCCTCCGACAGTGCGACACTCCCTCAGTACTGACCCTCTGACAGTGCGGCACTCTCTCAGTACTGACCCTCTGACAGTGCGGTGCTCCCTCAGTACTGACCCTCCGACAGTGCGGCGCTCCCTCAGTACTGACCCTCCGACAGTGCGGTGCTCCCTAAGTACTGACCCTTCGACAGTGCGACACTCCCTCAGTACTGACCCTCCGACAGTGCGGCTCTCCCTCAGTACTGACCCTCTGACAGTGCGGTACTCCCTCAGTACTGACCCTTTGACAGTGCGGCTCTCCCTCAGTACTGACCCTCCGACACTGCGTCGCTCTCTCAGTACTGACCCTCCGACAGTGCGTCGCTCTCTCAGTACTGACCCTCTGACAGTGCGGCGCTCCCTTAGTACTGACCCTCAGACAGTGCGGTACTCCCTCAGTACTGACCCTCTGACAGTGCGGCACTCCCTCAGTACTGACCCTCTGACAGTGAGGTACTCCCTCAGTACTGACCCTCCGACAGTGCGACACTCCCTCAGTACTGACCCTCTGACAGTGTGGCGCTCCCTCAGTACTGACACTCTGACAGTGCGGCTCTGCCTCAGTGCTGACCCTCCAACAGTGCGACACTCCCTCAGTACTGACCCTCTGACAGTGCGGCACTCCCTCAGTACTGACCCTCCGACAGTGCGACACTCCCTCAGTACTGACCCTCTGACAGTGCGGCACTCCCTCAGTACTGACCCTCCGACAGTGCGGCGCTCCCTCAGTACTGACCCTCTGACAGTGCGGCGCTCCCTCAGCACTGATCCTCCGACAGTGCGGCACTCCCTCAGTACTGACCCTCTGACAGTGCGGCTCTCCCTCAGTACTGACCCTCTGACAGTGCGGTGCTCCCTCAGTACTGACCCTCTGACAGTGCGGCTCTCCCTCAGTACTGACCCTCCGACAGTGCGTCGCTCTCTCAGTACTGACCCTCTGACAGTGCGGCGCTCCCTCAGTACTGACCCTCTGACAGTGAGGTACTCCCTCAGTACTGACCCTCCGACAGTGCGACACTCCCTCAGTACTGACCCTCTGACAGTGCGGCGCTCCCTCAGTACTGACACTCTGACAGTGCGGCGCTCCCTCAGTACTGACCCTCCGACAGTGCGGCTCTGCCTCAGTACTGACCCTCCGACAGTGCGACACTCCCTCAGTACTGACCCTCCGACAGTGCGACACTCCCTCAGTACTGACCCTCTGACAGTGCGGCACTCCCTCAGTACTGACCCTCCGACAGTGCGACACTCCCTCAGTACTGACCCTCTGACAGTGCGGCACTCCCTCAGTACTGACCTTCCGACAGTGCGGCACTCCCTCAGTACTGACCCTCTGACAGTGCGGCGCTCCCTCAGCACTGATCCTCCGACAGTGTGGCACTCCCTCAGTACTGACCCTCTGACAGTGCGGCGCTCCCTCAGCACTGACCCTGCGGCGCTCCCTCAGCACTGATCCTCCGACAGTGCGGCACTCCCTCAGTACTGACCCTCTGACAGTGCGACACTCCCTCAGTACTGACCCTCTGACAGTGAAGCGCTCCCTCAGCACTGACCCTCCGACAGTGAGGCTCTCCCTTAGTACTGACCCTCTGACAGTGTGGCGCTCCCTCAGCACTGACCCTCCGACAGTGCAGCACTCCCTCAGTACCGACCATCCGACAGTGTGGCGCTCCCTCAGTACTGACCCACCCACAGTGCGGCGTTCCATAGCCACTGACACTCAGACAGTGCGGACCACCCTCAGCGCTGACCCTCCAACAGTGCGGGCTCCCTCAGTGCTGACCCTCTGACAGTGCGACACTCCCTCAGTACTGACCCTCCAACAGTGAGGTACTCCCTCAGTGCTGACGCTCCGACAGTGCGGCACTCCCTCAGTACTGACCATCAGACAATGCACACTCCATCAGTACTGACCCTCTGACAGTGCGGCACTCCCTCAGTACTGACCCTCCGACAGTGCGACACTCCCTCAGTACTGACCCTCTGACAGTGCGGCACTCCCTCAGTACTGACCTTCCGACAGTGCGGCACTCCCTCAGTACTGACCCTCTGACAGTGCGGCGCTCCCTCAGCACTGATCCTCCGACAGTGTGGCACTCCCTCAGTACTGACCCTCTGACAGTGCGGCGCTCCCTCAGCACTGACCCTGCGGCGCTCCCTCAGCACTGATCCTCCGACAGTGCGGCACTCCCTCAGTACTGACCCTCTGACAGTGCGACACTCCCTCAGTACTGACCCTCCGACAGTGCGGCACTCCCTCAGTACTGACCCTCTGACAGTGTGGCGCTCCCTCAGCACTGACCCTCCGACAGTGCAGCACTCCCTCAGTACCGACCATCCGACAGTG
The DNA here is from genome assembly GCF_047496885.1 of Scyliorhinus torazame. Classification (NCBI taxonomy): domain Eukaryota; kingdom Metazoa; phylum Chordata; class Chondrichthyes; order Carcharhiniformes; family Scyliorhinidae; genus Scyliorhinus; species Scyliorhinus torazame. Next base: position 23,564,421 of record NC_092725.1, on the reverse strand, counting down.
TGGCGCTCCCTCAGTACTGACCCACCCACAGTGCGGCGTTCCATAGCCACTGACACTCAGACAGTGCGGACCACCCTCAGCGCTGACCCTCCAACAGTGCGGGCTCCCTCAGTGCTGACCCTCTGACAGTGCGACACTCCCTCAGTACTGACCCTCCAACAGTGAGGTACTCCCTCAGTGCTGACGCTCCGACAGTGCGGCACTCCCTCAGTACTGACCATCAGACAATGCACACTCCATCAGTACTGACCCTCTGACAGTGCGGCGTTCCCTCAGTACTGACCCTCCGACAGTGCGGCGGTCTCTCAGTACTGACCCTCTGACAGTGCGGCACTCCCTCAGTACTGACTCTCCGACAGTGCAGCGCTCCCTCAGTACTGACCCTCCGACAGTGCGGCGCTCCCTCAGTACTGGCCCTCCGACAGTGCAGCGCTCCCTCAGTACTGACCATCAGACAATGCACACTCCCTCAGTACTGACCCTCTGCCAGTGTGGCTCTCCCTCAGTACTGACCCTCTGACAATGCACACTCCCTCAGTACTGACCCTCTGCCAGTGTGGCTCTCCCTCAGTACTGACCCTCTGACAGTGCGGTATTCCCTCAGTACTGACTCTCTGACAGTGTGGCTCTCCCTCAGTACTGACCCTCTGACAGTGCGGTGTTCCCTCAGTACTGACCCTCTGACAGTGCGACACTCCCTCAGTACGGACCCTCTGACAGTGCGGCACTCCCTCAGTACTGACCCTCTGACAGTGCGGCGCTCCCTCAGTACTGACCCTCTGACAGTGCGGTGCTCCCTCAGCACTGACCCTCTGACAGTGCGACACTCCCTCAGTACGGACCCTCTTACAGTGCGGCACTCCCTCAGTACTGACCCTCTGACAGTGCGGCGCTCCCTCAGTACTGACCCTCTGACAGTGCGACACTCCCTCAGTACTGACCCTCTGACAGTGCGGCACTCTCTCAGTACTGACCCTCTGACAGTGCGGTGCTCCCTCAGTACTGACCCTCCGACAGTGCGGTGCTCCCTAAGTACTGACCCTCCGACAGTGCGACACTCCCTCAGTACTGACCCTCCGACAGTGCGGCTCTCCCTCAGTACTGACCCTCTGACAGTGCGGTACTCCCTCAGTACTGACCCTCTGACAGTGCGGCTCTCCCTCAGTACTGACCCTCCGACAGTGCGTCGCTCTCTCAGTACTGACCCTCTGACAGTGCGGCGCTCCCTCAGTACTGACCCTCAGACAGTGCGGTACTCCCTCAGTACTGACCCTCTGACAGTGCGGCTCTCCCTCAGTACTGACCCTCTGACAGTGCGGCTCTCCCTCAGTACTGACCCTCCGACAGTGCGTCGCTCTCTCAGTACTGACCCTCTGACAGTGCGGCGCTCCCTCAGTACTGACCCTCAGACAGTGCGGTACTCCCTCAGTACTGACCCTCTGACAGTGCGGCACTCCCTCAGTACTGACCCTCTGACAGTGCGGCACTCCCTCAGTACTGACCCTCTGACAGTGCGGCACTCCCTCAGTACTGACCCTCTGACAGTGCGACACTCCCTCAGTACGGACCCTCTGACAGTGCGGCACTCCCTCAGTACTGACCCTCTGACAGTGCGGCACTCCCTCAGTACTGACCCTCTGACAGTGCGGTGTTCCCTCAGTACTGACCCTCTGACAGTGCGACACTCCCTCAGTACGGACCCTCTGACAGTGCGGCACTCCCTCAGTACTGACCCTCTGACAGTGCGGCGCTCCCTCAGTACTGACCCTCTGACAGTGCGACACTCCCTCAGTACTGACCCTCTGACAGTGCGGCACTCTCTCAGTACTGACCCTCTGACAGTGCGGTGCTCCCTCAGTACTGACCCTCCGACAGTGCGGCGCTCCCTCAGTACTGACCCTCTGACAGTGCGGCGCTCCCTCAGTACTGACCCTCCGACAGTGCGGTGCTCCCTAAGTACTGACCCTCCGACAGTGCGACGCTTCCTCAGTACTGACCCTCTGACAGTGCGGCGCTCCCTCAGTACTGACCCTCAGACAGTGCGGTACTCCCTCAGTACTGACCCTCAGACAGTGCGGCACTCCCTCAGTACTGACCCTCAGACAGTGCGGTACTCCCTCAGTACTGACCCTCTGACAGTGCGGCACTCCCTCAGTACTGACCCTCTGACAGTGCGGCACTCCCTCAGTACTGACCCTCTGACAGTGCGGTACTCCCTCAGTACTGACCCTCCGACAGTGCGACACTCCCTCAGTACTGACCCTCTGACAGTGCGGCGCTCCCTCAGTACTGACACTCTGACAGTGCGGCGCTCCCTCAGTACTGACCCTCCGACAGTGCGACACTCCCTCAGTACTGACCCTCTGACAGTGCGGCACTCCCTCAGTACTGACCCTCCGACAGTGCGACACTCCCTCAGTACTGACCCTCTGACAGTGAAGCGCTCCCTCAGCACTGACCCTCCGACAGTGAGGCTCTCCCTTAGTACTGACCCTCTGACAGTGTGGCGCTCCCTCAGCACTGACCCTCCGACAGTGCAGCACTCCCTCAGTACCGACCATCCGACAGTGTGGCGCTCCCTCAGTACTGACCCACCCACAGTGCGGCGTTGCATAGCCACTGACACTCAGACAGTGCGGACCACCCTCAGCGCTGACCCTCCAACAGTGCGGGCTCCCTCAGTGCTGACCCTCTGACAGTGCGACACTCCCTCAGTACTGACCCTACAACAGTGAGGTACTCCCTCAGTGCTGACGCTCCGACAGTGCGGCACTCCCTCAGTACTGACCATCAGACAATGCACACTCCATCAGTACTGACCCTCTGACAGTGTGGCTCTCCCTCAGTACTGACCCCCTGACAGTGCGGCGTTCCCTCAGTACTGACCCTCCGACAGTGCGGCGGTCTCTCAGTACTGACCCTCTGACAGTGCGGCACTCCCTCAGTACTGACTCTCCGACAGTGCAGTGCTCCCTCAGTACTGACCCTCCGACAGTGCGGCGCTCCCTCAGTACTGGCCCTCCGACAGTGCAGCGCTCCCTCAGTACTGACCATCAGACAATGCACACTCCCTCAGTACTGACCCTCTGCCAGTGTGGCTCTCCCTCAGTACTGACCCTCTGACAATGCACACTCCCTCAGTACTGACCCTCTGCCAGTGTGGCTCTCCCTCAGTACTGACCCTCTGACAGTGCGGTATTCCCTCAGTACTGACTCTCTGACAGTGTGGCTCTCCCTCAGTACTGACCCTCTGACAGTGCGGTGTTCCCTCAGTACTGACCCTCTGACAGTGCGACACTCCCTCAGTACGGACCCTCTGACAGTGCGGCACTCCCTCAGTACTGACCCTCTGACAGTGCGGCGCTCCCTCAGTACTGACCCTCTGACAGTGCGGTGCTCCCTCAGCACTGACCCTCTGACAGTGCGACACTCCCTCAGTACGGACCCTCTGACAGTGCGGCACTCCCTCAGTACTGACCCTCTGACAGTGCGGCGCTCCCTCAGTACTGACCCTCTGACAGTGCGACACTCCCTCAGTACTGACCCTCTGACAGTGCGGCACTCTCTCAGTACTGACCCTCTGACAGTGCGGGGCTCCCTCAGTACTGACCCTCCGACAGTGCGGTGCTCCCTAAGTACTGACCCTCCGACAGTGCGACACTCCCTCAGTACTGACCCTCCGACAGTGCGGCTCTCCCTCAGTACTGACCCTCTGACAGTGCGGTACTCCCTCAGTACTGACCCTCTGACAGTGCGGCTCTCCCTCAGTACTGACCCTCCGACAGTGCGTCGCTCTCTCAGTACTGACCCTCTGACAGTGCGGCGCTCCCTCAGTACTGACCCTCAGACAGTGCGGTACTCCCTCAGTACTGACCCTCTGACAGTGCGGCTCTCCCTCAGTACTGACCCTCTGACAGTGCGGCTCTCCCTCAGTACTGACCCTCCGACAGTGCGTCGCTCTCTCAGTACTGACCCTCTGACAGTGCGGCGCTCCCTCAGTACTGACCCTCAGACAGTGCGGTACTCCCTCAGTACTGACCCTCTGACAGTGCGGCACTCCCTCAGTACTGACCCTCTGACAGTGCGGCACTCCCTCAGTACTGACCCTCTGACAGTGCGGCACTCCCTCAGTACTGACCCTCTGACAGTGCGACACTCCCTCAGTACGGACCCTCTGACAGTGCGGCACTCCCTCAGTACCGACCCTCTGACAGTGCGGCACTCCCTCAGTACTGACCCTCTGACAGTGCGGTGTTCCCTCAGTACTGACCCTCTGACAGTGCGACACTCCCTCAGTACGGACCCTCTGACAGTGCGGCACTCCCTCAGTACTGACCCTCTGACAGTGCGGCGCTCCCTCAGTACTGACCCTCTGACAGTGCGACACTCCCTCAGTACTGACCCTCTGACAGTGCGGCACTCTCTCAGTACTGACCCTCTGACAGTGCGGTGCTCCCTCAGTACTGACCCTCCGACAGTGCGGCGCTCCCTCAGTACTGACCCTCTGACAGTGCGGCGCTCCCTCAGTACTGACCCTCCGACAGTGCGGTGCTCCCTAAGTACTGACCCTCCGACAGTGCGACGCTTCCTCAGTACTGACCCTCTGACAGTGCGGCGCTCCCTCAGTACTGACCCTCAGACAGTGCGGTACTCCCTCAGTACTGACCCTCAGACAGTGCGGTACTCCCTCAGTACTGACCCTCTGACAGTGCGGCACTCCCTCAGTACTGACCCTCTGACAGTGCGGCACTCCCTCAGTACTGACCCTCTGACAGTGCGGCACTCCCTCAGTACTGACCCTCTGAGAGTGCGGCACTCCCTCAGTACTGACCCTCTGACAGTGCGGTACTCCCTCAGTACTGACCCTCCGACAGTGCGACACTCCCTCAGTACTGACCCTCTGACAGTGCGGCGCTCCCTCAGTACTGACACTCTGACAGTGCGGCGCTCCCTCAGTACTGACCCTCCGACAGTGCGGCACTCCCTCAGTACTGACCCTCTGACAGTGCGGCACTCCCTCAGTACTGACCCTCTGACAGTGCGACACTCCCTCAGTACTGACCCTCTGACAGTGCGGCACTCCCTCAGTACTGACCCTCTGACAGTGCGGCACTCCCTCAGTACTGACCCTCTGACAGTGCGGTGTTCCCTCAGTACTGACCCTCTGACAGTGCGACACTCCCTCAGTACGGACCCTCTGACAGTGCGGCACTCCCTCAGTACTGACCCTCTGACAGTGCGGCGCTCCCTCAGTACTGACCCTCTGACAGTGCGACACTCCCTCAGTACTGACCCTCTGACAGTGCGGCACTCTCTCAGTACTGACCCTCTGACAGTGCGGTGCTCCCTCAGTACTGACCCTCCGACAGTGCGGCGCTCCCTCAGTACTGACCCTCTGACAGTGCGGCGCTCCCTCAGTACTGACCCTCCGACAGTGCGGTGCTCCCTAAGTACTGACCCTCCGACAGTGCGACGCTTCCTCAGTACTGACCCTCTGACAGTGCGGCGCTCCCTCAGTACTGACCCTCAGACAGTGCGGTACTCCCTCAGTACTGACCCTCAGACAGTGCGGCACTCCCTCAGTACTGACCCTCAGACAGTGCGGTACTCCCTCAGTACTGACCCTCTGACAGTGCGGCACTCCCTCAGTCCTGACCCTCTGACAGTGCGGCACTCCCTCAGTACTGACCCTCTGACAGTGCAGCGCTCCCTCAGTACTGACCCTCCGACAGTGCGGTGCTCCCTAAGTACTGACCCTCCGACAGTGCGACGCTTCCTCAGTACTGACCCTCTGACAGTGCGGCGCTCCCTCAGTACTGACCCTCAGACAGTGCGGTACTCCCTCAGTACTGACCCTCAGACAGTGCGGCACTCCCTCAGTACTGACCCTCAGACAGTGCGGTACTCCCTCAGTACTGACCCTCTGACAGTGCGGCACTCCCTCAGTACTGACCCTCTGACAGTGCGGCACTCCCTCAGTACTGACCCTCTGACAGTGCGGCACTCCCTCAGTACTGACCCTCTGAGAGTGCGGCACTCCCTCAGTACTGACCCTCTGACAGTGCGGTACTCCCTCAGTACTGACCCTCCGACAGTGCGACACTCCCTCAGTACTGACCCTCTGACAGTGCGGCGCTCCCTCAGTACTGACACTCTGACAGTGCGGCGCTCCCTCAGTACTGACCCTCCGACAGTGCGACACTCCCTCAGTACTGACCCTCTGACAGTGCGGCACTCCCTCAGTACTGACCCTCCGACAGTGCGGCGCTCCCTCAGTACTGACCCTCCGACAGTGCGACACTCCCTCAGTACTGACCCTCTTACAGTACGGAACTCTCTCAGCCCTGACCCTCTGACAGTGCGGCACTCCCTCAGTACTGACCACGGGACTGCGCAGTTTTGTTCAACATTAATCATGTTTAATTTCTTACATGGTGTGTTGATCTTTGAGCATGTGGAATCACTGTATCTGCATTGATAAATGGCTCCGGTCTCGTTTTGATTGGAGTCCTTCATCCGAGGGGAGCTGACTAACATCCTGTTTCATGGAAAAATATTCACCGTCAAAGCAGTGTTCCTCAAAACCCAAAGCTAGGCTGTTCTCCCGATCACGCTCTGTGCTGCCTTCCTTTGGGAGTTTCCCAATTGTTTCCAGTTCTGTAATCTTTCCTGTTGGGGGCGCCCCAATTAAATGTCTCCCTTAACCTCTGCTGGAAGGAGTAAATTACCCACAAAATATTTCTGGAGGTATCAAGGATCGGTGTATACTACCCGTAAACGTCGCTTGATAGGGCTGTAGATTTGGGTAGTACAGTGGTTCGCACTGTTGCTTTGCAGCTCTGGGGTCCCAGGTTCGGTGTGCGGCTTGGGTCACTGTCTGTGCGGAGTCTGCACGTTCTCCCCGTGTGTGCGTGGGTTTCCTCCGGGTGCTCCGGTTTCCTCCCACAGTCCAAAGATGTGCAGGTTAGGTGGACTGGCCGTGATAAATTGTCCCTCAGCGCCCAAAAATGTTGGGTGGGGTTACTGGGTTGCGGGGATGAGGTGGAAGTGTGGGCTTGGGTGGAGAGCCCTTTCCAAGGGGCGTGCAGACTCGATGGGCCGAATGGCCTCCTTCTTCACTGTAAATTCTATGATCTCTCGATCTATGAGCGCGGGCCCGTAGTCCACCTGACAAATCAGCAATTAGGAAGCCGGAACGGAGGGAGATGAGGGTGCAAGAATTGTCCAAAAGCAACTGAGGGCCTAAGAAGGTGGCGGGGGGGGGGGGAGGGGGGGGGGGGGGGGCACTGAGTGTGAAGAGGGTTCAAGCCACACCGGATGAATGACAGTCCGAATGTTTAAAATTAATTTATGGGATGTGGGCTTCGCTGGCCGGGCACAGCATTTCATTCCCAGCCTTAATTGCCCCTTGAGAAGGTGGTGGGTGAGCCGCCATCTTGAACCGCGGCAGTCCCGTGTGGTGTAGGTACACCCACAGTGCTGTTAGGGAGGGGGTTTGACCCAGCGACAGTGAAGGAACGGCCGATGTATTTCCCAGTCAGGATGGCGAGTGTGGGGGTTGGAACTTGCAGGCGGTGGGTGTTGCCCGTGTGTCTGCTGCCCTTGTCCCTCTAGATGGTAGAGGTGGCGGGTTTGGTAGGCGCTGTCGAAGGAGCATTGGCCAATCGCTGCAGAGCATCTTGTAGACGGTACACACGGCTGCTGCTGTGTGTCGGTGGTGGAGGGAGTGAGTGTCTGTGGGTGGGGTGTCGATCGAGCGGGGCTGCTTTGTCCTGGATGGTGTCGAGCTTCTCGAGTATTGTTGGGAGCCGCACTCATCCAGGCAGGTGGAGAGGGTCCCATCACACTCCTGACTTGTGTCCTTGTCGATGGTGGACAGGAGGAGTCAGGAGGTGAGTTACTCTCCGCAGGATTCCCAGCCTCTGACCTGCTCTTGCAACCACAGTCCAGTCCAGACATTGAGTGAGTGAGAGAGGAGGGTCTGAGGAACATTGAGTGAGTGAGAGAGTAGGGTCTGAGGGACATTGAGTGAGTGAGAGAGGAGGGTCTGAGGAATGTTGAGTGAGTGAGAGGAGGGCTCTGAGGGACATTGAGTGAGTGAGAGGAGGGGTCTGAGGGACATTGAGTGAGTGAGAGGAGGGGTCTGAGGAATGTTGAGTGAGTGAGAGGAGGGGTCTGAGGGACATTGAGTGAGTGAGAGGAGGGGTCTGAGGGACATTGAGTGAGTGAGAGGAGGGGTCTGAGGGACATTGAGTGAGTGAGAGGAGGGGTCTGAGGAATGTTGAGTGAGTGAGAGGAGGGGTCTGAGGGACATTGAGTGAGTGAGAGGAGGGGTCTGAGGGACATTGAGTGAGTGAACGAGGAGGGTCTGAGGAATATTGAGTGAGTGAGAGGAGGGGTCTGAGGGACATTGAGTGAGTGAGAGGAGGGGTCTGAGGGACATTGAGTGAGTGAACGAGGAGGGTCTGAGGAATGTTGAGTGAGTGAGAGGAGGGGTCTGAGGGACATTGAGTGAGTGAGCGAGGAGGGTCTGAGGGACATTGAGTGAGTGAGAGAGTAGGGTCTGAGGGACATTGTGAGAGAGGGAGGGGTCTGAGGGAGATTGAGTAAGTGAGAGAGGGGTGTCTGAGGGACATTGAGTGAGTGAGAGAGGAGGGTCTGAGGGACATTGAGTGAGTGAGAGGAGGGATCTGAGGTACATTAAGTGATAGAGAGAGAGGAGGGTCTGAGGGACCATTGAGTGAGTGAGAGAGGAGGGTCTGAGGGACATTGAGTGAGTGAGAGAGGAGGGTCTGAGGGACATTGAGTGAGTGAGAGGAGGGTCTGAGGGACCATTGAGTGAGTGAGAGAGGAGGGTCTGAGGGACCATTGAGTGAGTGAGAGAGGGGGGGTCTGAGGGACATTGAGTGAGTGAGAGAGGAGGGTCTGAGGGACATTGCGTGAGTGAGAGAGGAGGGGTCTGAGGGACATTGAGTGAGTGAGAGGAGGGTCTGAGGGACCATTGAGTGAGTGAGAGAGGAGTGTCTGAGGGACATTGAGTGAGTGAGAGAGGGGGGGTCTGAGGGACATTGAGTGAGTGAGAAAGGAGGGTCTGAGGGACATTGAGTGAGTGAGAGAGGGGGGTCTGAGGGACATTGAGTGAGTGAGAGAAGAGGGTCTGAGGGACATTGAGTGAGAGAGAGGAGGGTCTGAGAGACATTAGAGAGAGAGATAGAGAGAGGGGAGTGCTGGGAAACATTGACTGAGATGGAGAGGAGGGTCCGAGGAACATTGAAGGAGAGCAGGGTCCGAGGGACATTGAGGGAGAGGGAGAGGTGGAGTCTGATGGATAGTGAGTGATTGAGAGAGGAGAGTTCGAAGGATAGTGAGTGATAGGGGTGAACCCGGGAAACATTGAGTCAGTGAGAGAAGAGGGTCTGAGGGACATTGAGTGAGTGAGAAAGGAGGAACTGAAGGACACTGAGTGAGTGAGAGAGGAGGGGCCAAGGGTCATTGAGTGAGTGAGAGAGGTCTGAGGGACATTGAGTTAGTGAGAGAGGAGTGTCTGAGGGACATTGAGTGAGTGAGAGAGGGCGGGGCCAAGGGTCATTGAGTGAGTGAGAGAGGGAGGGGTCTGAGGGACATTGAGAGAGTGAGAGAGGAGGGGCCAAGGGTCATTGAGTGAGTGAGAGAGGAGGGTCTGAGGGACATTGAGAGTGTGAGAGAGGAGGGGCCAAGGGTCATTGAGTGAGTGAGAGAGGAGGGTCTGAGGGACATTGAGAGTGTGAGAGAGGAGGGGCCAAGGGTCATTGAGAGAGTGAGAGAGGAGGGGCCAAGGGTCATTGAGTGAGTGAGAGAGGAGGGTCTGAGGGACACTGAGAGAGTGAGAGAGGAGGGGCCAAGGGTCATTGAGTGAGTGAGAGAGGAGTGTCTGAGGGACACTGAGAGAGTGAGAGAGGAGGGGCCAAGGGTCATTGAGTGAGTGAGAGAGGGAGGGGTCTGAGGGACATTGAGAGAGTGAGAGAGGAGGGGCCAAGGGTCATTGAGTGAGTGAGAGAGGGAGGGGTCTGAGGGATATTGAGAGAGTGAGAGAGGAGGGTCTGAGGGACATTGAGAGAGTGAGAGAGGAGCGGCCAAGGGTCATTGAGTGAGTGAGCGAGGGAGGGGTCTGAGGGACATTGAGAGAGGAGGGGCCAAGGGTCATTGAGAGAGTGAGAGAGGAGGGTCTGAGGGACATTGAGAGAGGAGGGGCCAAGTGTCATTGAGAGAGTGAGAGAGGAGGGTCTGAGGGACATTGAGAGAGGAGGGGCCAAGTGTCATTGAGAGAGTGAGAGAGGAGGGGCCAAGGGTCATTGAGTGAGTGACAGAGGAGGGGCCAAGGGTCATTGAGAGAGTGAGAGAGGAGGGGCCAAGGGTCATTGAGTGAGAGAGAGAGGGAGGGGTCTGAGGGACATTGAGTGAGCGAGAGGAGGGTCTGAGGGACATTGAGTGGGTGAGAGAGGGAGGGGTCTGAGGGACATTGAGTGGGTGAGAGAGGAGGGGCCAAGGGTCATTGAGAGAGTGAGAGAGGAGCGGCCAAGGGTCATTGAGTGAGTGAGAGAGGAGGGGCCAAGGGTCATTGAGTGAGTGAGAGAGGGAGGGGTCTGAGGGACATTGAGTGAGCGAGAGGAGGGTCTGAGGGACATTGAGTGGGTGAGAGAGGGAGGGGTCTGAGGGACATTGAGTGGGTGAGAGAGGAGGGGCCAAGGGTCATTGAGAGAGTGAGAGAGGAGCGGCCAAGGGTCATCGAGTGAGTGAGAGAGGAGGGGCCAAGGGTCATTGAGTGAGTGAGAGAGGGAGGGGTCTGAGGGACATTGAGTGAGCGAGAGGAGGGTCTGAGGGACATTGAGTGGGTGAGAGAGGGAGGGGTCTGAGGGACATTGAGTGGGTGAGAGAGGAGGGTCTGAGGGACATTGAGAGAGTGAGAGAGGAGGGGCCAAGGGTCATTGAGAGAGTGAGAGAGGAGGGGCCAGGGGTCATTGAGTGAGTGAGAGAGGAGGGGCCAAGGGTCATTGAGAGAGTGAGAGAGGAGGGGCCAGGGGTCATTGAGTGAGTGAGAGAGGAGGGGCCAAGGGTCATTGAGTGAGTGAGAGAGGGAGGGGTCTGAGGGACATTGAGAGAGTGAGAGAGGAGCGGCCAAGGGTCATTGAGTGAGTGAGCGAGGGAGGGGTCTGAGGGACATTGAGAGAGGAGGGGCCAAGGGTCATTGAGAGAGTGAGAGAGGAGGGGCCAAGGGTCATTGAGTGAGTGAGAGAGGGAGAGGTCTGAGGGACATTGAGTGAGCGAGAGGAGGGTCTGAGGGACATTGAGTGGGTGAGAGAGGGAGGGGTCTGAGGGACATTGAGTGGGTGAGAGAGGAGGGTCTGAGGGACATTGAGAGTGTGAGAGAGGAGGGGCCAGGGGTCATTGAGTGAGTGAGAGAGGTCTAAGGGACATTGAGTTAGTGAGAGAGGAGTGTCTGAGGGACATTGAGTTAGTGAGAGAGGGAGGGGCCAAGGGTCATTGAGTAAGTGAGAGAGGGAGGGGTCTGAGGGACATTGAGAGAGTGAGAGAGGAGGGGCCAAGGGTCATTGAGTGAGTGAGAGAGGAGGGTCTGAGGGACATTGAGAGTGTGAAAGAGGAGGGGCCAAGGGTCATTGAGTGAGTGAGAGAAGAGGGTCTGAGGGACATTGAGTGAGTGAGAAAGGAGGAACTGAAGGACACTGAGTGAGTGAGAGAGGAGGGGCCAAGGGTCATTGAGTGAGTGAGAGAGGTCTGAGGGACATTGAGTTAGTGAGAGAGGAGTGTCTGAGGGACATTGAGTTAGTGAGAGAGGGAGGGGCCAAGGGTCATTGAGTGAGTGAGAGAGGGAGGGGTCTGAGGGACATTGAGAGAGTGAGAGAGGAGGGGCCAAGGGTCATTGAGTGAGTGAGAGAGGGAGGGGTCTGAGGGACATTGAGTGAGTGAGAGAGGAGGGGCCATGGGTCATTGAGTGAGTGAGAGAGGAGGGTCTGAGGGACATTGAGAGTGTGAGAGAGGAGGGGCCAAGGGTCATTGAGAGAGTGAGAGAGGAGGGGCCAAGGGTCATTGAGTGAGTGAGAGAGGAGGGTCTGAGGGACACTGAGAGAGTGAGAGAGGAGGGGCCAAGGGTCATTGAGCGAGTGAGAGAGGGAGGGGTCTGAGGGACATTGCAAGAGTGAGAGAGGAGGGTCTGAGGGACACTGAGAGAGTGAGAGAGGAGGGGCCAAGGGTCATTGAGTGAGTGAGAGAGGGAGGGGTCTGAGGGACATTGAGAGAGTGAGAGAGGAGCGGCCAAGGGTCATTGAGTGAGTGAGAGAGGGGTCTGAGGGACATTGAGAGAGGAGGGGCCAAGGGTCATTGAGAGAGTGAGAGAGGAGGGGCCAAGGGTCATTGAGTGAGTGAGAGAGGGAGGGGTCTGAGGGACATTGAGTGGGTGAGAGAGGAGGGCCTGAGGGACATTGAGAGAGTGAGAGAGGAGGGGCCAAGGGTCATTGAGAGAGTGAGAGAGGAGGGGCCAGCGGTCATTGAGAGAGTGAGAGAGGAGGGGCCAAGGGTCATTGAGTGAGTGAGAGAGGAGGGGCCAAGGGTCATTGAGTGAGTGAGAGGAGGGTCTGAGGCTTGTGGGTGAGTGGGTAATGGTGGAGGGTTGAAGGTCACAGTGGTCACTGTCAGCAGCACCTACCAATTTTGGCCACCATTGACCTGTGTGACCCTGTAGCCAAACTGTGATTGTGGATCCTGAGCGAAGGATTTCGGATTGACAGTCTCCAGATTAAAACTGCAAACTGACTGGAATCCTGGGGAAGAGCGAGAGTAAGATAGTTAATGAGTATCCAATATAGATAAACACATGCACATAAATACAGGCATGTATACTGTAGCGCACAATGACTTACGAGAGACGAATAGAGATGAAGTCGATGAGGCTTTATTAAGCGTGACTTGTTCCCCGCAGTTCAGCAACAGACTGGAGCTGCGGGGAGAACTCCTGGTTCTTATACTCCGCCTTCAGGGCGGAGCTAGAGATCAACAGCCAACCAGGACCCGGGATCTGTCAGCCAATGGCATCACGGCTTCACAGTCCCACATGACCCCTAATGCATACTACCACATATACACACACATAAACACAGGCATGTACACACACACCACACACATAAATACAGGCATGAACACACACAAATAAACACAGCATGTACACACACACATAAATACAGGCATGAACACACACAAATAAACACAGGCATGTACACACACAGATAAATAAAGGCATGTACACACACACATAAATACAGGCATGTACACACACACATAAATACAGGCATGTACACACACACATAAATACAGGCATGAACACACACAAATAAACACAGGCATGTACACACACACATAAATACAGGCATGTACACACACATAAATACAGGCATGTACACACACATAAATACAGGCATGTACACACACATAAATACAGGCATGTACACACACATAAATACAGGCATGTACACACACATAAATACAGGCATGTACACACACATAAATACAGGCATGAACACACGCAAATAAACACAGGCATGTACACAAACACATAAATACAGGCATGTACACACACATAAATACAGGCATGTACACACAAACATAAATACAGGCATGAACACACACAAATTACCACAGGCATGTACACACACACATAAATACAGGCATGTACACACACACATAAATACAGGCATGTACACACACACATAAATACAGGCATGTACACACACACATAAATACAGGCATGAACACACGCAAATAAACACAGGCATGTACACACACAAATAAACACAGGCATGTACACACACATAAATACAGGCATGTACACACACATAAATACAGGCATGAACACACGCAAATAAACACAGGCATGTACACAAACACATAAATACAGGCATGTACACACACACATAAATACAGGCATGTACACACACACATAAATACAGGCATGTACACACACACATAAATACAGGCATGTACACACACACATAAATACAGGCATGTACACACACACATAAATACAGGCATGTACACACACACATAACTACAGTCATGAACACACACAAATTACCACAGGCATGTACACACACACATAAATACAGGCATGTACACACACACATAAATACAGGCATGTACACACACACATAAACACAGGCATGTACACACACACATAAATACAGGCATGTACACACACACATAAATACAGGCATGTACACACACACATAAACACAGGCATGTACACACACACAAATACAGGCATGAACACACACAAATAAACACAGGTATGTACACACACACATAAATACAGGCATGAACACACACAAATAAACACAGGCATGTACACACACACATAAATAAAGGCATGTACACACACATAAATACAGGCATGTACACACACACATAAATACAGGCATGAACACACACAAATAAACACAGGCATGTACACACACATAAATACAGGCATGTACACACACACATAAATACAGCATGTGTACACACACATAAATACAGGCATGTATACACACAAACATAAATACAGGCATGTATACACACACACACAAATACAGGCATATGTACACACACATAAATACAGGCATGTATACACACACATAAATGCAGGCATGACTATATATACTCACACATACTCATAAACACAGGCATGTATACACACACACACAAATACAGGCATATGTACACACACATAAATACAGGCATGTATACACACACATAAATGCAGGCATGACTATATATACTCACACATACTCATAAACACAGGCATGTATACACACACACACAAATACAGGCATGTATACACACACATAAATACAGCATGTGTACACACATATAAATACAGGCTAGTATGCACACATACATAAATACAGACATGTACACATACAAATAAAGACAGGCATGTAATCACACACATGGCCACACCAACGTTCGGCTTTTCCACTGGTCTGGGCAACTGGGGCTTTGGCAGAGCCCCGGCCGGGGGCACACAGCAGGTGGAGCTCCCCAGGTGAAGAGAGGGCCAAGGTCTGTACCCTGGCAATGCCCTCTGGCACTGTCCACTGGTAGTGTCCTTGGCACTGACCTTGACTCTTCGCCTGGCACTAAACCCTGACAGTGCCTGGGTAAATCTCATCGGGGGGCCCAACTCCAGGACTTCCTATCACTGCGTTTCAAAATGACCTCGCTGGGGTAAACGACACAGGGGTCGGGTGCCGTCACAATGAACTTGCAGCTCGGCTGAAAACTCATTTCAAAAACTAGAAAATGCCAGTCTTTGCGAACTCTCTCCTTTCAAACCAACTCAATTTTCTGATCGGCAGGACAGCACTGAGGGAGCACCGCACTGTCGGAGGGTCAGTACTGAGGGAGTGCCGCACTGTCAGAGGGTCAGTACTGAGGGAGCACCGCAATGTCGGAGGGTCAGTACTGAGGGAGTGCCGCACTGTCGGAGGATCAGTACTGAGGGAGTGCCGCACTGTCGGAGGATCAGCACTGAGGGAGCACCGCACTGTCGGAGGGTCAGTACTGAGGGAGTGCCGCACTGTCGGAGGATCAGTACTGAGGGAGTGCCGCACTGTCGGAGGGTCAGTACTGAGGGAGTGCCGCACTGTCGGAGGATCAGTACTGAGGGAGTGCCGCACTGTCGGAGGGTCAGTACTGAGGGAGCACCGCACTGTCGGAGGATCAGTTCTGAGGGAGTGCCGCACTGTCTGAGGGTCAGTACTGAGGGAGTGCCGCACTGTCTGAGGGTCAGTACTGAGGGAGTGCCGCACTGTCAGAGGGTCAGTACTGAGGGAGTGCCGCACTGTCGGAGGATCAGTTCTGAGGGAGCGCCGCACTGTCGGAGGGTCAGTGCTGAGGGAGCACCGCACTGTCGGAGGGTCAGTACTGAGGGAGCGCCGCACTGTCGGAGGGTCAGTGCTGAGGGAGCACCGCACTGTCGGAGGGTCAGTACTGAGGGAGCGCCGCACTGTCGGAGGGTCAGTACTGAGGGAGCGCCGCACTGTCGGACGGTCAGTACTGAGGGAGCACCGCACTGTCGGAGGGTCAGTACTGAGGGAGCGCCGCCCTGTCAGAGGGTCAGTGCTGAGGAAGCACCGCACCATTGGAGGATCAGTACTGAGGGAGCACCGCACTGTCAGAGGGTCAGTGCTGAGGGAGCGCCGCACTGTCGGAGGGTCAATGCTGAGTGAGTGCCGCACTGTCGGAGGGTCAGTACTGAGGGAGCGCCGCCCTGTCAGAGGGTCAGTACTGAGGGAGCACCGCACTGTCAGAGGGTCAGTGCTGAGGGAGAGCCTCACTGTTGGAGGGTCAGTGCTGAGGGAGAGCCTCACTGTCGGAGGGTGAGTGCTGAGGGAGCGCCGCACTGTCAGAGGGACAGTGCTGAGGGAGCGCCACACTGTCGGAGGGTCAGTACTGAGGGAGAGCCGCACTGTCAGACGGTCAGTGCTGAGGGAGAGCCTCACTGTCGGAGGGTCAGTGCTGAGGGAGAGCCTCACTGTTGGAGGGTCAGTGCTGAGGGCGCACCACACTGTCGGAGGGTCAGTGTGAAGAGGTCTGGAAGGTAATTCAAAGGTAAGTTTGCTCTCTGCTCTCTCTCTCTCGCGGAAGTAGAATTCCCTGGTAGCCCCTTTGGGAAGGAGAAGGTTCTGTTGCAGATGAGGGACTAATAATTACCCTTGAACCTAACGTCACCAACATGTGGGTCAGCTCCCTGCCCCCTTGTGGGATCATGCTGTGCACAAATGTCCCCATATTGAAGACGCTTCGAAATCGACCTCATTGGCCGAGATTGTCAGAAAATGGCACTGGTGGGATCAACCTCAAGCTGATTTCTGCTGATACTGGATCTGCCCCTGGCCACTTGCTCGTGGAGCTTAACTGAGGTTTAAATGTGTAAAGGACTCACCAACTGTGAGGAACAGCATCGCGGGCACCAGGTGAGCCATCATTCCTGTTTCCGTGTGTCCAGTGGCGTGGCGGAGACTGAAGGGCGGGAAAGAGGGCAGAAGGAAGGTAGAGAGGGAGGAGGGACTGAGATGGAGAGAGAGCAGGAGAGAGGGAATGAGAGAGAGGTAGCAACCAAGAGAGAGACAAAGAATGGAGACAGCACAGGCGATCAAGAGAGGGAGCGAGAGAAGGAGTGATGAGGAGAGGGAGGGTGGACAAGAGAGTGAGGAACTGAGAGAGAGAAAACAGCAAAGAGTCAATGAGAGGGGGACGGCGAAGGAGGGAGAGACAAAGAGAGAGCGCGGGGGAAAGGGAGTGAGGGAGGGTAGGAAGGAGAGGGAGCGTGGAAAAGAGTGAGGGAGTGAGTGAGTGAGGGATAGAGAGGGCGTGTGAGAGAGGGAAGGAGGGTGAGAGTGAGGGAGGGAGAGAGAGAAAAGAGAGAAAGAGTGAGGGAGGGAGAGTGGGAGGGAGTGAGTGGGAGACAGAGAGGTAGGGAAGGCGGGAAGACACTGAACAAGCTCACTTCTCTTCTGACAGCCGAGCTTGGTGCTGCTGTTACTGAGCAGAGACCGCTTCAGCTCGAACCGCTCTCGAACTGCCTAACCTTCTTCCCGTTGTGGCGAGAAGCTGGGATGTTGTAATCTGTGTGTGTGTGTGAGTCAGCCAGAGTCAGTCAGCCACTAAGCAGCCAGGAAGCTGGGGTGAACCCTCATTAAACTTGGCCAACAGCCAGGGCAGAGGACGAGACCTGCACTGCCGAGGCACATCACATTCCTGCCTTCAACACCACAATGTGCCCATCAACATGCTCTCCAATTTTAAACAGAGTGCGGGAGCGGAGCATCCTGCTGGTGTATGTGAATAAATCATTGAATGAAATGAAAATCGCTTATTGTCACAAGTAGGCTTCAATGAAGTTACTGTGAAAAGCCCCTAGTCGCCACATTCCGGCGCCTGTTCGGGGAGGCCGGTACGGGAATTGAACCGTGCTGCTGGCCTGCCTTGGTCTGCTTTCAAAGCCAGCGATTTAGCCCTGTGTGCTAAACCAGCCCCAGGATGTGGCAGGACAGGTTGAGAGAGCAGACATAGTCATAGTTATGGGGTTAACAGCACGGAAAGAGGCCCTTTCGGCCCATCGTGTCTGTGGGCCAGTGATCAAGCACCTCTCTATTCTAATTGTCCATCACCAGCGCCGAAGCATTGCACAGCGATGATGCATGAAGTGCTCATCTAAATGCTTCTTAAATGTGGTGAGGATTCCCGCCTCTCTCCCCTTTCAGGCAGCGAGTCCCAGATTCCAACCCAGTCTCTGGGTGAAAGGTTTTTCCTCAAATTCCCTCCAAACCTCCTGCTCCTTACCTGAAATCTGTGCCCCCGAGTTATTGATGCCTCCACTAGGAGAAAGGTTCCTTCCTATCCACTCTTTGTGCCCCTCATAACTTTGTACACCTCAATCAGGACCCCCTCAGCCTTCTCTGCTCCAAGGAAAACCCTCCAGCCTAACCAGCCTCTCTTCATCGCTGAAACTCTCCAGCCCAGGCAGCATCCTGGTGAATCTTCTCTGCACCCTCTCTAGTGCAAACACATCCTTCCTGTAGTGTGGTGTCCAGAACGTGCTCTAATTGAGGCCTAACCAGTGTTTTATACAGCTCCAGCATAACCTCCCAGCTCTTAGATTCGATAACTTGGTTAATAGTGGCAAGTATCCTATCTGCCTTCTCACCACCTCACCTACCTGTCCTGCTGTCTTCATGGACCTAGGGACATGCGCACCAATGTCCCTCTGGTCCTCCGAGAGCCAAGCTTGTCTTGGTTAGTCTGCCCAAAATGCATCATCGCTCACTTTTCAGGAGTGAAGATGGTTGGTGAGAGAAGCGAGGGAAACACGAGGGGGGCCTTCTCCACGCAGAGAGGATCTGGAACACGCTGCCCCAGAGCATGGTGGAGGCGGGTTCGAGCGAGGAATTTATGAGGTCATCGGAGTGGGGATTTGCACGGGGCGAACAAAGGTGGGGGTGAGGATATTGGGGTGAGCTGGTGAGCAGGGGGCCAGCAAAGAGCTGCAGTGGGCAGAATGGCCTGCTCCCGAGCTCCAACCACTCTCTGACACAACCAGTCAGCCCTTTTCTGTACTCTTGGTGACTTCAGTCTGCCCCACCCCCCCCCTCCCCCCCTCCGCCCTCCCCCCCAACTGGTTTCCCTCCAATTTCTCGGTGTGAACCCCTTTGTGATTTTGATCGGTCTCGATTCTATCTCGGTCTCCTCGGCACAAATCCCACTTCATGCACATCCTGGGGCCGGCCATTGTCTGGGAAATCACCCTCCACACCCTACCCAGGGACCTGGAATCCTTCCCAAGAACGCAGAGGCCCAGGATTGGACACAATCCTCAACTTGGGGCCAAACTCGGGGTGCTAGGAAGTATTTGACAATGACTGCCGTATCTTTTTACTCAATTCCTCTATTGACAAAGGTTAAGATTGCCACAGCCGCCCGAACTGACTAATCAAAGGCCACCAACAATGATCTGGGCCTATTTCGAGCTGAGGTGCATTAGTCACAGTTTTCTCAGGGAGATATCTGTACACTGACTGGTGTCTCTCAGTCCCCCTCTCTCTCAGGGAGATATCTGTACACTGACTGGTGTCTCTCAGTCGCCTCTCTCTCTCAGGGAGATATCTGTACACTGACTGGTGTCTCTCAGTCCCCTCTCACTCAGGGAGATATCTGTACACTGACTGGTGTCTCTCAGTCCCCCCTCACTCAGGGAGATATCTGTACACTGACTGGTGTCTCTCAGCCCCCTCTCTCTCAGGGAGATATCTGTACACTGACTGGTGTCTCTCAGTCCCCCCTCTCTCAGGGAGATATCTGTACACTGACTGGTGTCTCTCAGTCCCCCCTCTCTCTCTCAGTGAGATAACTGTACACTGACTGGTGTCTCTCAGTCCCCCCTCTCTCTCTCTCAGGGAGATATCTGTACACTGACTGGTGTCTCTCAGTCCCCTCTCTCTCAGGGAGATATCTGTACACTGACTGGTGTCTCTCAGTCCCCTCTCTCTCAGGGAGATATCTGTACACTGACTGGAGTCTCTCAGTCCCCTCTCTCTCAGGGAGATATCTGTACACTGACTGGTGTCTCTCAGTCCCCTCTCTCTCTCTCTCAGGGAGATATCTGTACACTGACTGGTGTCTCTCAGTCCCCCCTCTCTCTCTCTCAGGGAGATATCTGTACACTGACTGGTGTCTCTCAGTGCCCTCCCTCTCAGGGAGATATCTGTACACTGACTGGTGTCTCTCTGTCCCCTCTCTCTCAGGGAGATATCTGTACACTGACTGGTGTCTCTCAGTCCCCTCCCTCTCAGGGAGATATCTGTACACTGACTGGTGTCTCTCAGTCCCCTCTCTCTCAGGGAGATATCTGTAACCTGACTGGTGTCTCTCAGTCCCCTCTCTCTCTCAGGGAGATATCTGTACACTGACTGGTGTCTATCAGTCCCCTCTCTCTCTCAGGGAGATATCTGTACACTGACTGGTGTCTCTCAGTCCCCTCTCTCTCAGGGAGATATCTGTACACTGACTGGAGTCTCTCAGTCCCCTCTCTCTCAGGGAGATATCTGTACACTGACTGGTGTCTCTCAGTCCCCTCCCTCTCAGGGAGATATCTGTACACTGACTGGTGTCTCTCAGTCCCCTCTCTCTCAGGGAGATATCTGTAACCTGACTGGTGTCTCTCAGTCCCCTCTCTCTCAGGGAGATATCTGTACACTGACTGGTGTCTATCAGTCTCCTCTCTCTCTCTCAGGGAGATATCTGTACACTGACTGGTGTCTCTCAGTCCCCCCTCTCTCAGGGAGATATCTGTACACTGACTGGTGTCTCTCAGTTCCCTCTCTCTCTCTCAGGGAGATATCTGTACACTGACTGGTGTCTCTCAGTCCCCCCTCTCTCAGGGAGATATCTGTACACTGACTGGCGTCTCTCAGTCCCCCCTCTCTCTCTTAGGGAGATATCTGTTCACTGACTGGTGTCTCTCAGTCTCCTCTGTCTCAGGGAGATATCTGTACACTGACTGGTGTCTCTCAGTCCTCTCTCTCTCTCAGGGAGATATCTGTACACTGACTGGTGTCTCTCAGTCCCCCCTCTCTCTCTCTCAGGGAGATATCTGTACACTGACTGGTGTCTCTCAGTCTCCTCTCTCTCTCTCAGGGAGATATCTGTACACTGACTGGTGTCTCTCAGTTCCCTCTCTCTCTCAGGGAGATATCTGTACACTGACTGGTGTCTCTCAGTCCCCTCTCTCTCGGAGATATCTGTACACTGACTGGTGTCTCTCAGTCCCCCCTCTCTCTCTCAGTGAGATATCTGTACACTGACTGGTGTCTCTCAGTCCCCTCTCTCTCTCCGGGAGATATCTGTACACTGACTGGTGTCTCTCAGTCCCCTCTCTCTCAGGGAGATATCTGTACACTGACTGGTGTCTCTCAGTCCCCCCTCTCTCTCTCAGGGAGATATCTGTACACTGACTGGTGTCTCTCAGTCCCTCCTCTCTCTCTCAGGGAGATATCTGTACACGGACTGGTGTCTCTCAGTTCCCTCTCTCTCTCTCAGGGAGATATCTGTACACTGACTGGTGTCTCTCAGTCCCCTCTCTCTCGGAGATATCTGTACACTGACTGGTGTCTCTCAGTCCCCCCTCTCTCTCTCAGTGAGATATCTGTACACTGACTGGTGTCTCTCAGTCCCCTCTCTCTCTGGGAGATATCTGTACACTGACTGGTGTCTCTCAGTCCCTCTCTCTCAGGGAGATATCTGTACACTGACTGGTGTCTCTCAGTCCCCTCTCTCTCAGGGAGATATCTGTACACTGACTGGTGTCTCTCAGTCCCCTCTCTCTCAGGGAGATATCTGTACACTGACTGGTGTCTCTCAGTCTCCTCTCTCTCAGGGAGATATCTGTTCACTGACTGGTGTCTCTCAGTCCTCTCTCTCAGGGAGATATCTGCACACTGACTGGTGTCTCTCAGTCCCCTCTCTCTCAGGGAGATATCTGTACACTGACTGGTGTCTCTCAGTCCCCCCTCTCTCTCAGGGAGATATCTGTACACTGACTGGTGTCTCTCAGTCTCCTCTCTCTCAGGGTGATATCTGTACACTGACTGGTGTCTCTCAGTCCTCTCTCAGGGAGATATCTGCACACTGACTGGTGTCTCTCAGTCCCCCCTCTCTCTCTCAGGGAGATATCTGTACACTGACTGGTGTCTCTCAGTCCCCTCTCCCTCTCTCAGGGAGATATCTGTACACTGACTGGTGTCTCTCAGTCACCTCTCTCTCTCCGGGAGATATCTGTACACTGACTGGTGTCTCTCAGTCCCCTCTCTCTCTCAGGGTGATATCTGTACACTGACTGGTGTCTCTCAGTCCCCTCTCTCTCTCAGGGAAATATCTGTACACTGACTGGTGTCTCTCAGTCCCCTCTCTCAGGGAAATATCTGTACACTGACTGGTGTCTCTGAGTCCCCTCTCTCTCTCAGAGAGATATCTGTACACTGACTGGTGTCTCTCAGTCCCCTCTCTCTCTCAGAGAGATATCTGTACACTGACTGGTGTCTCTCAGTCCCCTCTCTCTCTCAGAGAGATATCTGTACACTGACTGGTGTCTCTCAGTCCCCTCTCTCTCAGAGAGATATCTGTACACTGACTGGTGTCTCTCAGTCCCCTCTCTCTCAGGGAGATATCTGTACACTGACTGGTGTCTCTCAGTCCCCCCCTCTCTCAGGGAGATATCTGTACACTGACTGGTGTCTCTCAGTCCCCTCTGTCTCTCAGGGAGATATCTGTACACTGACTGGTGTCTCTAAGTCCTCTCTCTCTCAGGGTGATATCTGTACACTGACTGGTGTCTCTCAGTCCCCTCTCTCTCAGGGAGCTATCTGTACACTGACTGGTGTCTCTCAGTCCCCTCTCTCTCAGGGAGATATCTGTACACTGACTGGTCTCTCAGTCCCCTCTCTCTCAAAGAGACATGTGTACTGACTGGGATCCCCAGTCCTCTCTCTCTCTTTCTCTCTCTCTCATGGACATGTCTGTACACTGACTGGTGTATCTTAGTCTGGTCTCTGGCCCGCCATGTCTGTCATTTAATGAGCCGACAGTTTTAGCACTTGCTTTGAGGCAGCACGGTAGCATTGTGGATAGCACAGTTGCTTCACAGCTCCAGGGACCCAGGTTCGATTCCGGCTTGGGTCACTGTCTGTGCGGAGTCTGCACATCCTCCCCGTGTGTGCGTGGGTTTCCTCCGGGTGCTCCGGTTTCCTCCCACAGTCCAAAGATGTGCAGGTTAGGTGGATTGGCCATGCTAAATTGCCCTTAGTGTTGGGTGGGGTTACTGGGTTATGGGGATAGGGTGGAGGTGTGGGCTTGGATAGGATGCTCTTTCCAAGAGCCGGTGCAGACTCGATGGGCCGAATGGCCTCCTTCTGCACTGTAAATTCTATGAAATTCTGTGATGAAATATGGTTTTTTAAACTTGTAATGTGAGTGGTGTCATGATATTCAAACACACACATCATGATGGACACACCAACAGACAAATCAGAACACACAACACCACAACTAATCACAGACAAGGACAGGAACCATATAAAAGCACGAACAAGACACCTGGTGGACAGTAGGTCTGGGGACAAGGACATGACCTGTTTTAACATCACAAACAGGGAATCCCCACGTGCAGAGTATCAAGACAAAATTGTACATAGAAAGTTTAAATAAAATAGCGTTGTACCATATACAACTGTGTTGGCTCATCTGTGTGTCAGAACGCCCAACACCACATGGTACAGGAGTGGATCGATACCTGCCAACTAACCTGCCATTCTGGACATGGACCGCATCGACAAACCGCAGCCGTTGCAAGTCGCGGGGAACCTTGGTACCAATTGGAAGCTCTTCAGGCAGCGATTTGACCTGTACATCCGAGCCAACGAGAAACAGAGTGCCTCGGATGAAACGAAGATTGCAATGCTCCTCTCCTATGCAGGGCAGCACGCCCTCGACGTCTTCAACTCACTGGTGTTCGAAGAAGGGGAAAACCAATCCAAGTATGACACGGTCATCCTCAAACTGGACCAGCACTTTAATGTTGAAGTGAATGAAAGTTTTGAAAGATACCTCTTTCAGCAACGCCTGCAAGGTAAGGAGGAGCTTTTTCAACCCTTTTTGACGCACCTCCGAATTCTAGCGCAGTCCTGCGGTTACGGCAGCACCACAGAGTCCATGATCAGGGACCAGATTGTTTTTGGCGTTGCCTCCAGTGGCCTACGCCAGCAGCTTCTTAAAATAAAAAGCCTCACCTTAGCGTCTGCAGTGGAAGCCTGTGTCCTCCACGAGAATGCAACCTGCCGTTTTGCCCGATTTCAGGCGTCCGAGTTGGCACGGAGGGGGTCCCCAGCCGTCGAATCG
This sequence comes from Scyliorhinus torazame, assembly GCF_047496885.1. NCBI lineage: Eukaryota > Metazoa > Chordata > Chondrichthyes > Carcharhiniformes > Scyliorhinidae > Scyliorhinus > Scyliorhinus torazame. The sequence goes on along the minus strand of NC_092725.1, from coordinate 23,539,944 downwards.
GCAAGCCAGGCCGCCCACGACGCCGAACGCATCCAGGCCGTCGATTACCCCGACCCGCGGCCCTGACGAGAGCGGCCGCTTCCCACGCTTTTCGCGGTCTCCCGCGCTGGTGCGCGCCAAAAATAACGGCCACATTGAGGGACGCATTGCGCAGGCGCACCCACCGCAGGGTCGCACTGCGCATGCGCAGTGGCGCAACGAACGCCGTGACGCCATGACGTGCGGCAATTGTGGAGCTGTACACTTAAAAGGGCAATGTCCTGCTAAAAACCAACAGTGCCTCAGATGTGGCAAGATGGGCCACTATGTTGCCCACTGTCGTTCGGCTCAACCCATGGATCCTGCACATCCCCGACAATCTCGCAGACAAGTCAGGACCGTCCAGCCCACGCATCAAGACTTCCAGTTAAGTGATGCAGATGACCAGGATGCCTTCCGCGTTTCCGTCATCGATGTCAACAAGGTCAATGCCATCAATCCAGCCGATGAGTGGTGTGCCACCCTGACGGTCAACCGATCGCGCGTCACCTTCCGTCTGGACACCGGCGCATCCGCCAACCTGATTGCATATTCTGCATTCCAGGCCATGAAGGTCAAACCACCCATCACGCCATCCCGGCTCAAGATGGTTGATTATAACGGGAACGTCATCCCGTCCATAGGATCTTGCCAGCTACAGATAACTCACAAGACGCACACGGCCACACTCCCCTTCGAAGTTGTCGGCTCATCAAAAGACTCGTTACTGGGCGCACAGGCGTGTAAGGTCCTTCACCTGGTACAGCGCATTATGTCTCTCTCTCCAGATGAGATATCCGACTTCCCGGATGCTGAGTTCCACGCAAATCTCCATTCCCTCCTTGCTCACAACCAGGAGGTTTTTGAAGGCATGGGGACATTGCCATACACGTACAAGATTCGACTCAAACCAGACGCCATCCCTGTCGTTCACGCACCTCGCAGGGTTCCTGCGCCACTCAAAGACAGCCTCAAGTTGCAGCTGTAGGCTCTTCAGGACCAAGGGGTCCTATCCAGGGTCACGGGGCCCACGTCATGGGTCAGCTCCATGGTCTGTGTAAAGAAGCCCTCTGGCGAGCTCCGCATATGTATAGATCCTAAAGATCTGAATAACAACATCATGCGGGAACACTATCCCATCCCGAAACGAGAGGAACTCACCAGCGAGATGGCGCAAGCCAAAATATTCACCAAATTGGATGCGTCCAAAGGATTTTGGCAGATCCAATTGGACCCGGCCAGCCGAAGGCTATGCACGTTCAACACCCCTTTTGGCAGATTCTGCTACAACCGGATGCCATTCGGCATCATTTCAGCATCTGAAGTTTTCCACCGCATTATGGAGCAGATGATGGAAGGCATCGAAGGGGTACGTGTATATGTGGACAATATCATCATTTGGTCCACCACTCCGCAGGAACACATGCATCGTCTACGACGCGTCTTCACCCACATACGACAAAATGGCCTGCGTCTCAACCGCGCCAAGTGTGCCTTCGGCCAGACTGAGCTGAAATTCCTCGGGGACCACATCTCACGATCAGGGGTCCGTCCCGATGCAGACAAAGTTAGCGCCATCACAGCCATGCCACGGCCGGCTGACAAGAAGGCTGTCCTAAGATTCCTGGGCATGGTCAACCTCCTTGGGAAGTTCATTCCCAACCTGGCTTCTCATACAACGAATATGCGCCATCTCGTAAAAAAATCAACAGAATTCCACTGGCAGCAATCGCATCAGCGGGAATGGGAGGAGCTCAAGCACAAACTGGTCACGGCACCAGTGCTGGCGTTCTTTGACACGACTCGCCCCACAAAAATCTCAACGGATCTCATCGTGGCGGACACGCTCTCTCGAGCAGTGAGCACACCACCAGATGAGGAGGGGTTCGTGCGTCAAATTGAGGCACACGTGACTCTGACAGCAGCAAATCTGCCAGCTGATGATCCAAGTCTGGCCCACATACGCGCAGAGACGGCGACTGACCCCCTTCTACAGCGAGTGATGCGCCACATGACGGAAGGGTGGCTCAAAGGGCAGTGCCCCCAGTTTTATAATGTGCGAGATGACCAACATAGACGGGGTCCTTATGAAATTAGACAGGATTGTTATTCCGCACAGCATTCGCCAGATGATTCTTAATCAACTACACGAAGGCCACTTAGGCGTCGAAAAATGCAGACGAAGGGCCCGGGAGGCGGTATATTAGCCGGGTATTAATGAAGACATAGCCAACATGGTGCTCAATTGCACAACCTGTCAGAGGTTTCAGCCGGCGCAACCTCCGGAGACGCTTCTACCACACGAGTTGGTGACGTCCCCCTGGGCGAAGGTGGGTGTTGACCTATTTCACGCGCTCGGCAGAGATTACATCATTATTATAGATTACTTCTCAAACTACCCGGAAGTCATGCCTCTCCATGATCTGATGTCGTCCGCAGTCATTGGGGCCTGCAAGGAAACATTTGCTCGCCATGGCATTCCAAGGACTGTCATGTCGGACAATGGACCCTGTTTCGCCAGCCGTGAATGGTCGTCCTTTGCCGCAGCATATGGTTTCACTCATGTGACATCCAGCCCTCTACATCCACAGTCGAATGGGAAGGCAGAGAAGGGCGTCCACATCGCCAAGCGGCTCCTGTGCAAGGCGGCTGCTGCCGGATCGGACTTTAACCTTGCCTTGCTGGCCTATCGATCGGCCCCGCTTTCCACGGGTCTCTCGCCAGCGCAGCTCCTAATGGGTCGCTCCCTCAGGACGACGGTTCCGTCCATCCTGGCACCAACAACGGACCATGAGACGGTTCTTCATAACATGCAAATGCAGCGTGATCGCCAGAAAAGTCAGTACGACACACGAGCGACGGTCCTGCCCCCCCTGTCCTCCGGAGACAAAGTACGCGTCCATCAACCGTATGGTGGCTGGTCAGCACCGGCCGAAGTCCTCCGACGTGTGGCTCCCCGCTCGTTCCTGGTTCGCATGCCGGATGGTTCAGTGCGTCGCCGCAATCGGCGCGCCCTTCGCCGACTTCCACGCTCGCAGCCACACTGTACACACACGCCAGATCCTCAACAGGCTTCCGAGGATGACTTTGTGGCGCTGCCGCAGATCACGCCCTCTCCATCACCACCCATGGCCAGGCTTGCACGTCAGCCGGTGGTTCTTGACCCACCCTTGAGGCGGTCAACCCGAACTCGTCACAAGCCCATTAGACTGGATTTATAACACCGTTCATATGTTCAAAAAGTTACACACTTCTGTATTATAACCTATTGTTGTTTATCGTTCCAGATATCGTCTGACTGGACCACTGTTCAAGTTTTTTTTCTCGTTCGCATTCATGTTCTGTTATGGTACAACCTTGTTGATGTGACGCACCCGACATCGCCCCATGTAAATAGTTACATCATATGCACATGCTGCACACAACACACACACACTCTTAGATGCACTCACGACACAATTATATTTATTACCACGTAGGCACATATCTTTGTAAAAAGGGGGGATGTCATGATATTCAAACACACACATCATGATGGACACACCAACAGACAAATCAGAACACACAACACCACAACCAATCACACACAAAGACAGGAACCATATAAAAGCACGAACACGACACCTGGTGGACAGTAGGTCTGGGGACAAGGACACGGACACGACCTGTTTTAACATCACAAACAGGGAATCACCACGTGCAGAGTATCAAGACAAAACTGTACATAGAAAGTTTAAATAAAATAGCGTTGTACCATATACAACTGTGTTGGCTCATCTGTGTGTCAGAACGCCCAACACCACAAGTGGGGTGTGTAGAATCGCTCGGAGGGCTGATTGTGCAGTGAGTGAAAGCACCTCTATTCTCTGATGTGGGGAGGGGGTGCACACACGCTACGCGAACCTGTTAAACAGCAATCATTTAAGGACAAAAATGTTTAGTCACTGTGGGTTGACTGTTAAAACCTCTGCCTTCACTTCTTCACCACAGAGGGTAGAAGGGCACTGGTACGACCTTTGACGGTCACGGGCGGTCACTTAATGCCTTATCCGGCCTTGAGACCTCTGCATTGCCATGGTACTGAAAACACACGTTCACACACACACTCAGTGTAAAAACAACAAATGCCCATGTACTTCTCAGAGCCACCTGATGTATCAGAGTTTCAAATTACTTTTGCCGAATATCAGAGAACCTTCAGGGAAATTCCAATATGACTCCCGCCAAAGGGAAAGGCTATTTCTCCCATTGAGTCCATACAAACCCAGTGCTGTACCAATCCCCAAACTAATCCCACTGCCCACTCTCTCCCCATAGCCCTGTACCAATCCCCAAACTAATCCCACTGCCCACTCTCTCCCCATAGCCCTGTCACAATCCCCAAACTAATCCCACTGCCCACTCTCTCCCCATAGCCCTGTATCAATCCCAAACTAATCCCACTGCCCCGCTCTCTCCCCATAGCCCTGTATCAATCCCCAAACTAATCCCACTGCCCCGCTCTCTCCCCATAGCCCTGTATCAATCCCAAAGTAATCCCACTGCCCCACTCTCTCCCCATAGCCCTGTATCAATCCCCAAACTAATCCCACTGCCCCGCTCTCTCCCCATAGCCCTGTATCAATCCCCAAACTAATCCCACTGCCCCACTCTCTCCCCATAGCCCTATATCAATCCCAAACTAATCCCACTGCCCCGCTCTCTCCCCACAGCCCTGTGTCAATCCCCAAACTAATCCCACTGCCCCACTCTCTCCCCATAGCCCTGTATCAATCTCAAACTAATCCCACTGTCCCACTCTCTCCCCATAGCCCTGTATCAATCCCAAACTAATCCCATTGCCCCACTCTCTCCCCATAGCCCTGTATCAATCCCAAACTAATCCCACTGCCCCGCTCTCTCCCCATAGCCCTGTATCAATCCCAAACTAATCCCACTGTCCCACTCTCTCCCCATATCCCTGTATCAATCCCAAACTAATCCCATTGCCCCACTCTCTCCCCACAGCCCTGTGTCAATCCCCAAACTAATCCCACTGCCCCGCTCTCTCCCCATAGCCCTGTATCAATCCCCAAACTAATCACACTGCCCAGCTCTCTCCCCATAGCCCTGTATCAATCCCAAACTAATCCCACTGCCCCACTCTCTCCCCATAACCCTGTATCAATCCCAAACTAATCCCACTGCCCAGCTCTCTCCCCATAGCCCTGTACCAATCCCCAAACTAATCCCACTGCCCACCCTCTCCCCATAGCCCTGTATCAATCCCAAACTAATCCCACTGCCCACTCTCTCCCCATAGCCCTGTATCAATCCCAAACTAATCCCACTGTCCCGTTCTCTCACCATAGCCCTGTATCAAACCCCAAACTAAGCCCACTGCCCAGCTCTCTCCCCATAGCCCTGTATCAATCCCAAACTAATCCCAATGCCCAGCTCTCTCCCCATAGCCCTGTATCAATCCCAAACTAATCCCAATGCCCAGCTCTCTCCCCATAGCCCCGTATCAATCCCCAAACTAATCCCACTGCCCCACTCTCTCCCCATAGCCCCATATCATCCAAAGCTAATCCCACTCCCCCACTCTCTCCCCATAGCCCTGAATCAATCCAAAGCCAATCCCACTGCCCCACTCTCTCCCCATAGCCCTGTATCAATCTCCAAACTAATCCCACTGCCCCGCTCTCTCCCCATAGCCCTGTATCAATCCCCAAACTAATCCCACTGCCCCGCTCTCTCCCCATAGCCCTGTATCAATCCCAAAGTAATCCCACTGCCCCACTCTCTCCCCATAGCCCTGTATCAATCCCCAAACTAATCCCACTGCCCCGCTCTCTCCCCATAGCCCTGTATCAATCCCCAAACTAATCCCACTGCCCCACTCTCTCCCCATAGCCCTATATCAATCCCAAACTAATCCCACTGCCCCGCTCTCTCCCCACAGCCCTGTGTCAATCCCCAAACTAATCCCACTGCCCCACTCTCTCCCCATAGCCCTGTATCAATCTCAAACTAATCCCACTGTCCCACTCTCTCCCCATAGCCCTGTATCAATCCCAAACTAATCCCATTGCCCCACTCTCTCCCCATAGCCCTGTATCAATCCCAAACTAATCCCACTGCCCCGCTCTCTCCCCATAGCCCTGTATCAATCCCAAACTAATCCCACTGTCCCACTCTCTCCCCATAGCCCTGTATCAATCCCAAACTAATCCCATTGCCCCACTCTCTCCCCACAGCCCTGTGTCAATCCCCAAACTAATCCCACTGCCCCGCTCTCTCCCCATAGCCCTGTATCAATCCCCAAACTAATCCCACTGCCCAGCTCTCTCCCCATAGCCCTGTATCAATCCCAAACTAATCCCACTGCCCCACTCTCTCCCCATAACCCTGTATCAATCCCAAACTAATCCCACTGCCCAGCTCTCTCCCCATAGCCCTGTACCAATCCCCAAACTAATCCCACTGCCCACCCTCTCCCCTTAGCCCTGTATCAATCCCAAACTAATCCCACTGCCCACTCTCTCCCCATAGCCCTGTATCAATCCCAAACTAATCCCACTGTCCCGTTCTCTCACCATAGCCCTGTATCAAACCCCAAACTAAGCCCACTGCCCAGCTCTCTCCCCATAGCCCTGTATCAATCCCAAACTAATCCCAATGCCCAGCTCTCTCCCCATAGCCCTGTATCAATCCCAAACTAATCCCAATGCCCAGCTCTCTCCCCATAGCCCTGTATCAATCCCCAAACTAATCCCACTGCCCCACTCTCTCCCCATAGCCCCATATCATCCAAAGCTAATCCCACTCCCCCACTCTCTCCCCATAGCCCTGAATCAATCCAAAGCCAATCCCACTACCCCACTCTCTCCCCATAGCCCTGTATCAATCTCCAAACTAATCCCACTCCCCCACTCTCTCCCCATAGCCCTGTATCAATCCCCAAACTAATCCCACTGCCCAGCTCTCTCCCCATAGCCCTGTATCAATCCCAAACTAATCCCACTGCCCAGCTCTCTCCCCATAGCCCTGTACCAATCCCCAAAGTAATCCCACTGCCCACCCTCTCCCCATAGCCCTGTATCAATCCCAAACTAATCCCACTGCCCACTCTCTCCCCATAGCCCTGTATCAATCCCAAACTAATCCCACTGTCCCGTTCTCTCACCATAGCCCTGTATCAAACCCCAAACTAAGCCCACTGCCCAGCTCTCTCCCCATAGCCCTGTATCAATCCCAAACTAATCCCAATGCCCAGCTCTCTCCCCATAGCCCTGTATCAATCCCAAACTAATCCCAATGCCCAGCTCTCTCCCCATAGCCCTGTATCAATCCCCAAACTAATCCCACTGCCCCACTCTCTCCCCATAGCCCCATATCATCCAAAGCTAATCCCACTCCCCCACTCTCTCCCCATAGCCCTGAATCAATCCCAAGCCAATCCCACTACCCCACTCTCTCCCCATAGCCCTGTATCAATCTCCAAACTAATCCCACTCCCCCACTCTCTCCCCATAGCCCTGTATCAATCCCCAAACTAATCCCACTGCCCAGCTCTCTCCCCATAGCCCTGTATCAATCCCAAACTAATCCCACTGCCCAGCTCTCTCCCCATAGCCCTGTACCAATCCCCAAACTAATCCCACTGCCCACCCTCTCCCCATAGCCCTGTATCAATCCCAAACTAATCCCACTGCCCACTCTCTCCCCATAGCCCTGTATCAATCCCAAACTAATCCCACTGTCCCGTTCTCTCACCATAGCCCTGTATCAAACCCCAAACTAAGCCCACTGCCCAGCTCTCTCCCCATAGCCCTGTATCAATCCCAAACTAATCCCAATGCCCAGCTCTCTCCCCATAGCCCTGTATCAATCCCAAACTAATCCCAATGCCCAGCTCTCTCCCCATAGCCCTGTATCAATCCCCAAACTAATCCCACTGCCCCACTCTCTCCCCATAGCCCCATATTATCCAAAGCTAATCCCACTCCCCCACTCTCTCCCCATAGCCCTGAATCAATCCCCAAACTAATCCCACTGCCCCACTCTCTCCCCATAGCCCCATATCATCCAAAGCTAATCCCACTGCCCCGCTCTCTCCCCATAGCCCTGTATCAATCCCAAACTAATCCCACTGTCCCGCTCTCTCCCCATAGCCCTGTATCAATCCCAAACTAATCCCACTGCCCCGCTCTCCCCATAGCCCTGTATCAATCTCCAAACTAATCCCACTCCCCCACTCTCTCTCCATAGCCCTGTATTAATCCCAAGCCAATCCCACTGTCCCGTTCTCTCCCCATAGCCCTGTATCAATCCCCAAACTAATCCCACTGCCCCGCTCTCTCCCCATAGCCCTGTATCAATCCCAAACTAATCCCAGTGACCCGCTCTCTCCCCATAGCCCTGTATCAATCCCAAACTAATCCCACTGCCCCGCTCTCTCCATAGCCCTGTATCAATCCCAAACTAATCCCACTGCCCCGCTCTCTCCATAGCCCTGTATCAATCCCAAACTAATCCCAGTGACCCGCTCTCTCCCCATAGCCCTGTATCAATCTCCAAACTAATCCCACTCCCCCACTCTCTCTCCATCGCCCTGTATCAATCCCAAACTAATCCCAGTGACCCGCTCTCTCCCCATAGCCCTGTATCAATCCCAAACTAATCCCACTCCCCCACTCTCTCTCCATCGCCCTGTATCAAACCCCAACCTAATCCCACTGCCCCGCTCTCTCCCCATAGCCCTGTATCAATCCCAAACTAATCCCAGTGACCCGCTCTCTCCCCATAGCCCTGTATCAATCCCAAACTAATCCCAGTGACCCGCTCTCTCCCCATAGCCCTGTATCAATCCCAAGCTAATCCCACTGCCCCGCTCTCGACCCATAGACCTTAATAAATGAATTGATCTATTCACCCTTCTGCCCTCTCTCTCACACTCAATTTCATTGTATGTCACCCTGCCTCCCTCTCTGCATCCATTTCTTCTTTCTGTCTCTCTCTCCCCCCTCACTCTTTCTCTCTCTCTCTTCCCACATCCGCCCTCATTCTTTAATAATAATAATCGCCTATTGTCACAAGTCGGCCTTAGTGAAGTTACTGTGAAAAGCCCCTAGTCGCCACATTCCGGCGCCTGTTCGGGGAGGCCGGTACGGGAATTGAACCCGCGCTGCTGCTTGTTCCGCATTGCAAGCCAGCTGTTTAGCCCACTGTGCTAAACCAGCACCTTCTGCCTTCCTGCCTCCCTGTTTTCTCCCTGTCTCTTTCACTCCCCCTATCTCCATCCCTCCTTGTCATCCATTTCCCTCTCCGACTCATTCCTACTCCCCCTTGCTCTCCCTCCCTCCCCTTCATTCTCTGCCCCCCATCCCCCCATCCCCACCTTCGCTCTCCCCCTCTCGCTGGGTCACTGTGCGGAGTCTGCACGTTCTCCCCGTGTCTGCGTGGGTTTCCTCCAGGTTCTCCGGTTCCCTCCCACAGTCCAAAGATTTGCAGGTTTTTTGGGATTCCGGGATTAGTGTTTCTCTAGTGGTCTATGGTTTCTCTCTCCCTCCCTCTTTCTCTCCCAGTCTCTCCTTCCCCCCTCGCTCCCTCCCTCCCTTTTTCCCTTCCTGATTCCTACTCTCCCACTCTCTGCCTGTCTGTCTCTCCTCATCCTTCTCTCTCCCCCTCCCTTTCTCCCCCCGTCTTTCTGCTCTCGCCACTCCCTCTCCCCCTCTCTTCCCTGCTCCCTGTGTCTCATGTTCTCTCTTTCTCTCCCTCTCTCTCACTCCCTCTTCCCCACCCTGTTTCTCCCCCTTTCCCCCTCTCTCTCCTTCCCTCCCTCCCTCTCTATCCCCCTCCCTCTCCCCCCCCTCTCCTGCTCTCTCTTCTGCTATCTCTCCATCTCTCTCTTCTGCTCTCTCTGCATCTCTCCCTCCCTCTGTCTCTCCCTCCCTTTCTCCTCCCCTTCTCTCTTATGCTCTCCCTCCCTCCCTTGCTCCCTCCCTCCCCAGTGTGGTGATATACATCACTGTAAGTACACAAAGGGTTAATGTACATACACTACACCTAGCTAGACACTAGAGGGAGCACCAGAGACATGACACACAGACAGTCAACCAATAGGTCAGTAAGATAGGACACGACCAATGGGCAGTCACGATACACACAGAGGTGACACTACCACAGGGGGGCATTACACCAACCCATATAAAAGGACACAGCATACATGATCTTCCTCTTTCCAGTGGAGACACTCAGTGAGTACAGACAGGGTTGATTGAACATCACAACCACCACGTGGATTGTAGCAGACTGGTTCGTCAGTCTGAGTAGCTATAGCAGGATTAACAGTAGCGTCAAATCCAAGTAGGAGAATTGTTGATAGTTTAATAAACGTGTTAAAGCTATCTCCAAGTCTGAACCTTCCTTTGTCAGAGTGCACATCAAGGAAGCAGCTTATGCTACGACAAGAGCATAACAAAACACCCAGCTCCCTCCCTCTCACTCTCTCCCTCTCTCTCTCTCCCCCTCTCTCCCCCGCCCTCTCTCTCTCCCTCCCTGCCCCCTGTAGCGCACAAAGACTCCGAGAGACGAATAGAGTGAAGTCGATGAGGCTTTATTAAGCGTGTCTGTTCCCCCGCAGCTCGATAGTAGAATGGCCTGCGCGGGAGGACTCCGGCTTCTTATACTCCGCCTTCAGGGCGGAGTAGAGGTCAACGGCCAACCAGGACCCGGGATCTGTCAGCCAATGACATTAGGGCTTCCAGTCCCACATGACATTTTTTGACATTCACCCCTTGTCAAAAATGAACCCGGCGGGGTGATGCTTCGCATGGTGGGAAGGGTTTACAGGGCTGGTCCTGGGAGGAAAACATTCATATGGCAATACAGTATTGGACAATTTTGTCCTGTTTCAACTATTTACAGAAGGTATCGGGAGAAAAAGCAAAATGTTCTTGTGAAAAGTCCATATATTGATTTAGATCGACGCCACGAGTCGGTCGGGCGGTCTGGTCGTCCGTGTCGATCGCCTCGGCCCCGGTGGTGGTGGTGCTTGTACCGGTGTTGTCGTCTCCGGGAGCCTTACGGTTTCAGCTTGGGCTTTATTCTTGGTCGGGCCTGGGAGGAGGGGGACCGATCCTCCTGGGAAGGGGGCGGTCGCGGGGTGCGGCGGTGGCAGGAAGGGGGGGGTTGGGTGAATGGTGTCGGGGGGGTGTGTGTGTTGCCGGCGGGCGCCAGATCCCGCAGGGAGACCGTGTCCTGTCGGCCGTCGGGGTACTCCACGTAAGCGTACTGCGGGTTCGCGTGGAGGAGGTGAACCCTTTCGACCAACGGGTCCGCCTTGTGTGCCCGCACATGCTTTCGGAGCAAGATGGGTCCTGGGGCCGCCAGACAGGTCGGCAGCGACATTCCAGAGGAGGACTTCCTAGGGAAGACCAGGAGATGCTCATGAGGCGTTTGATTAGTGCTCGTACATAATAGCGACCGGATGGAGTGGAGAGCGTCCGGGAGGACCTCCTGCCACCGTGAAACTGGGAGGTCCCTGGACCGTAGGGCCAGTAGGACGGTCTTCCAGACCGTGCCGTTCTCCCTCTCTACTTGCCCGTTCCCCCGGGGGTTGTAGCTGGTCGTCCTGCTTGAGGCTATGCCCTTGCTGAGCAGGAACTGGCGCAGCTCGTCACTCATGAAAGAGGACCCCCTGTCGCTGTGGACGTATGCGGGGCAACCGAACAGCGTGAAGATGGTGTTCAGGGCTTTAATGACTGTGGCCGTGGTCATGTCAGAGCAGGGGATGGCGAATGGGAAGCGGGAGTACTCGTCCACCACATTAAGGAAGTATGTGTTGCGGTCGGTGGAGGGGAGGGGCCCTTTGAAATCGAGACTGAGGCGTTCAAAGGGGCGGGAAGCCTTAATCAGGTGCGCACCATCCGGCCTGAAAAAATGCGGTTTGCATTCTGCGCAGATGTGGCAGTCCCTTGTGACTGTACGGACCTCCTCTAAAGAGTATGGGAGGTTGCGGGACTTGATAAAGTGGAAAAACCGAGTGACCCCCGGGTGGCAGAGGTCCTCGTGGAGGGTTTGGAGGCGGTTAATTTGTGCGTTGGCACATGTGCCGCGGGATAGGGCATCGGACGGCTCGTTCAGCTTTCCGGGACGGTACAAGATCTCGTAGTTGAAGGTGGAGAGCTCGATCCTCCACCTTAAGATCTTGTCGTTTTTGATTTTGCCCCGCTGTGCATTATCGAACATGAAGGCTACCGAGCGTTGGTCGGTGAGGAGAGTGAATCTCCTGCCGGCCAGGTAATGCCTCCAATGTCGCACAGCTTCCACTATGGCTTGGGCTTCCTTTTCCACTGAGGAGTGGCGGATTTCTGAAGCGTGGAGGGTTCGGGAGAAAAAGGCCAGGGTCTACCCGCTTGGTTAAGGGTGGCCGCTAGAGCTACGTCGGAGGCGTCGCTCTCGACCTGGAAGGGGAGGGACTCGTCGATGGCGCGCATCGTGGCCTTTGCGATATCCGCTTTGATGCGGCTGAAGGCCTGGCAAGCCTCTGTCGACAGAGGGAAGGTCGTGGTCTGTATTAGGGGGCGGGCCTTGTCTGCGTACTGGGGACCCACTGGGCGTAGTACGAAAAGAACCCCAGGCAGCGTTTCAGGGCTTTTGGGCAGTGCGGGAGGGGAAATTCCATGAGTGCGCGCATACGTTCGGGGTCGGGGCCTATTATCCCATTGCGCACTACGTAGCCCAGAATGGCTAGCCGGTTGGTGCTAAAAACGCACTTTTCCTCGTTGCACGTGAGGTTCAAGGCTTTGGCGGTCTGGAGGAATTTTTGGAGGTTGGCGTCGTGGTCCTGCTGGTCGTGGCCGCAGATGGTTACATTGTCGAGATACGGGAATGTGGCCCGCAACCCATGTTGATCAACCATTCGGTCCATCTCCCGTTGGAAGACCGAGACCCCGTTTGTGACGCCAAATGGGACCCTTAGGAAATGGTATAATCGCCCGTCTGCCTCGAAGGCTGTGTACTTGCGGTCACTTGGGCGGATGGGGAGCTGATGGTAGGCGGACTTGAGGTCCACGGTGGAGAAGACTTTGTATTGGGCAATCCGATTGACCATGTCGGATATGCGGGGGAGAGGGTACGAGTCTAGTTGTGTGTACCTGTTGATGGTCTGGCTATAGTCTATGACCATCCTTTGTTTCTCCCCTGTCTTCACTACTACCACCTGCGCTCTCCAGGGACTATTGCTGGCCTGGATTATGCCTTCCTTTAGTAGCCGCTGGACTTCGGACCGAATGAAGGTCCGGTCCTGGGCGCTGTACTGTCTGCTCCTAGTGGCGACGGGTTTGCAATCCGGGGTGAGGTTCGCAAACAAGGACGGGGGTTGCACCTTGAAGGTGGCGAGGCCGCAGATAGAGTGGGGGTATGGGGCCGCCGAATTTGAAGGTTAGGCTCTGTAGATTGCACTGCAAATCTAATCCCAGTAATGTGGGGGCGCAGAGTTGGGGAAGGACGTGTAGTTTGTAGTTTTTGAACTCCCTCCCCTGCACCGTTAGGGTAACTATGCAGAAACCTTTGATCTGTACGGAGTGGGATCCTGCAGCTAGGGAAATCTTTTGTGCGCTGGGATAGGTGGTCAAGGAACAGCATCTTACCGTGTCGGGGTGGATAAAGCTCTCCGTACTCCCGGAGTCGACTAGGCATGGTGTCTCGTGCCCGTTTATTAGCACCGTTGTCGTCGTCGTCTGGAGTGTCCGGGGCCGAGCTTGATCGAGCGTAATTGAAGCCAGACGTGGTTGTAGTGGTTGAGCGTCTTCCTCGAACCCCGTGGAGCCGTCGACACTGGGGTCCGTTGTTGCCGTCCAAGATGACGTCGGGGGTGAACAAAATGGCTGCCCCCATACATCGCACATGGCCGGGTGGTCACAAGATGGCGGCGGGGGTGGACAAAATGGCCGCCCCCATGCGTCGTACAGGTCTGGGGTGGTCCAAGATGGCGGCGCCTTTCCTCCCCTCGTGGTGGCCGGGACCCAAAATGGCGGCATCTGCGGGTCGCACATGGGGCGCTGGGGGGGTTGGGGAGCGTTAGGACCGCGCGGGGTTCCCTCATCTCTGGGGACAGCGGTGGTCGGGACCCAAATTGGTAGCGCCGGCGGGTCATACGTGGGGACGGGGGGGGGTTGGGGAGCGTAAGCGGCGTGCAGGGCTCCCTGTTCTCCCGGGACCGCGGTGGTCGGGACCCAGAGTGGCTGCGCCTGCGGGTCGTACATGGGGCGCTGGGGGAGTTGGGGAGCGTAAGCTCCCTGTTCTCCCGGGACAGGGCGACCTTGCGGGACCGGCACACAACCGCGAAATGGCCCTTTTTCCCGCAGCTTTTGCAGATTGCTGCGTGGGCCGGGCAGCGCTGCCGGGGGTGTTTCGCCTGGCCGCAGAAATAGCAGCGGGCGCCCCCGGTGCGACTTGGCGTTTGGACCGCGCAAGCCTGTGGGGTGTCCGGGGGGGGGTTGGGTTTGTCGCGACGGGTACGTACGGAGCCCAATGGGCTGCCGCGCGGTCGGGGCCGTAGGCGCGGGTATTCCGCGCCACCACGTCTAGGGAGGCTGCTAGGGCCCGTGCCTCTGAGAGTCCTAGCGACTCTTTTTCTAGAAGTCTTTGGCGGATTTGGGAGGAATTCATACCTGCCACAAAAGCATCGCGCATTAACATGTCCGTGTGTTCATTTGCGTTCACCGAAGGGCAGCTGCAGGCTCGTCCCAAAATCAGCAGCGCGGCGTAGAACTCGTCCATCGATTCTCCGGGACTTTGTCGTCTCGTCGCGAGCTGGTAGCGAGCGTAGAATTGGTTAACTGGGCGGACATAGAGACTTTTCAGTGCTGCGAACGCCGTCTGGAAATCCTCCGCGTCTTCGATGAGGGAGAAAATCTCCGTGCTTAACCTCGAGTGCAGGACCTGCAGTTTTTGGTCTTCTGTGACCCGGCCGGTGGCCATTCTGAGGTAGGCCTCGAAACAAGTCTGCCAGTGCTTGAAGGCTGCTGCCGCGTTCACTGCGTGGGGGCTGATCCTCAGGCATTCCGGGATGATCCTGAGCTCCATAGTCCTTTTTAGGCACGCTTAATAAATTGTGGCGCACAAAGACTCCGAGAGACGAATAGAGTGAAGTCGATGAGGCTTTATTAAGCGTGTCTGTTCCCCCGCAGCTCGATAGTAGAATGGCCTGCGGGGGAAGACTCCGGCTTCTTATACTTCGCCTTCAGGGCGGAGCTAGAGGTCAACGGCCAACCAGGACCCGGGATCTGTCAGCCAATGACATTAGGGCTTCCAATCCCACATGACCCCTAATACATACTACCACACCCCCTTTCTCTCCCTCACTCTCTCCCCTGTGCTCTCCCTCTCCAGCTCTCTCTCCCTCTCCAGCTCTCTCTCCCTCTCTCTTCCTGCCCAGTCACATTCTCAGGTATTCGGGATGTGCCAACCTGGTGGATCCCCTTGGATGGCCTAACTGAGTTTCTGGGTGGGAGTGACTCAGTGCTATGACCCAGGGCTGTTAGTGTGTCTGCTTTCCACTCAGTGAAACTGTCAGCCTCGCTCACTCCCGTACAGACACGCTCTGCGGTCTCAGAAAGCGGACTCTCCATCACACAGAGCAAACCTCATCACAGACAGCTCACTGAAACTGAACGAGGAAACAGATCTGGCAAAGCTTCACATCCAAACACGGATCTCGAGTGCTTACTGGCCCCAAAATAGACTGGAGAGGGGGGGGGGAGAGGCAGGGAGACAGACAGAGGGAGAGCGAGACAGAGAGAGAGTTAGAGCTAGAGGGACACAGAGACAGACAGGGAGACAGACTGAGAGACAGAAAGAGAGAGAGAGAGAGACACACATGCAGACCGAGGGAGAGAGAGGCAGACAGAGAGAGAGCTAGAGGGAGACAGGGACAGACAGGTAGACAGACTGAGACACAGAGCGAGAGAGATAGAGAGAGAGCTGGAGGGAAAGAGGGACAGAGAGGCAGAGAGAGAGACAGAGAGAGAGACAGAGAGAGAGAGAGAGAGACAGACAGAGCGACAGAAAGAGCGACAGAGGGAGAGCGACAGAGAGAGCAACATAGAGTGACAGAGACAATCAGCCAGGCAGGCAGAGTGAGACAGAAAGAGAGACAGACAGAGAAAGAGAGAAACAGACAGAGAGAGACAGACAGACAGAGACAGACAGACAGAGAGAGAGACAGACAGACAGAGACAGACAGACAGAGAGAGAGACTGACAGAGAGAGAGACTGACAGAGAGAGAGACTGACCGAGAGAGAGACAGACAGAGAGAGAGACAGACAGAGTGAGAGACAGACAGAGACAGACAGAGAAAGACACACAGACACAGAGAAACAGACAGAGAGAGTGACTGACAGACAGAGACAGACAGAGAGAGACTGACAGACAGAGACAGACAGACAGAGACTGACAGACAGAGACTGACAGACAGAGAGAGACAGACAGAGAGAGACAGACCTAGATAGACAGACCTGGAGAGACAGACCGAGAGAAACAGACCGAGAGAAACAGACGGAGGGAGGGACAGACAGAGAGAGACTGACAGAGAGAGGGAGACAGACAGAGAGAGGGAGGCAGACAGAGAGGTGGGGACAGACAGCGAGGGAGAGGGAGACAGACAGAGAGATGGTGACAGACAGTGAGAGCGAGACATACAGAGAGAGACACAGATAGGGAGACAGAGAGACACATAGTGATATGCCATCAATAAACACATGACGAGTGATGAACGCAACTGAGGCTTTAATACACTAAACAGCAAGCCTCCTGGCCTCTGGTTCTGAACTGGGTCGGAGGCGGAGACTAGCCACCTTTATACATGAGCCCGCGGGGAGGAGCCACAGGCGGAGGCAGCCGGGACAAGCCCAGACATGTACAGCACAACACAAATCAACACAATGCAATACAGTCGTTTACCACATTCACCCCCTGTTTCAAAAAAAGAGACCGGCGGGAGTGAAGTGGTCTCAAAAGTCAAGTCTGTCGGGGGCCTTCCGCCGTGATCGCCTCAGTCCCGGCTGTGGTGTGGGCACGGGTATCGAGACCTGTGCGTCCGGGAGCGTGTTGTCTTCTTCTTCGCCCAGTTGTTGAGTCGGTGAAGGGGGGGGGAGGCGCGGTGTATGAGCGGAGGTGGTGGTGATGGTCGCTGGGGAACCTGCAGGTGCCAAATCCCAGAGGGAGATTGTGTCCTGCTGCCCGTCCTGATGTGTCACGTAGGCATATTGTGGGTTGGCATGGAGGAGCAGGACCTTCTCGATGAGGGGGTTGGATTTATGGCTTCTCCCTGCTTCCGGAGGAGGACGGGCCTTGGGACTGCCAGCCAGGACGGGAGCGAGACCCCTGAGGTGGATTTCCTGGGGAGTCTCGTTGGGAGCTGTACACAGGAGCGACCGGATGGAGTGGAGCGTGTCGGAGAAGACCTCCTGCCAGCGGGAGACCCATCTCTGCGCTGCCCTATTACTGGGGCTCAACTTCCAGTGCCACCTCCAGAGCCTTACTTTAAAGTTCGGCGGACCCCTGCGCCCCCCTCACCGTCTGTAGCCTCGCGACCCTTAAGGTCGCCCCACCCTCGCTCTTCGTAAATCTCACCACGAGCTGTAAGCCCGTCGCTACTAAGAGCAGACGATACAGTGGCCGGGACAGGGCCTTTATCAGGTCAGAGGTCCAGCGACTCCTGCGAGAGGGGATCACTGAGGCTAGTAACAGACCCTGGAGAGCCCAAGTGGTGGTCGTCAAGACTGGGGAGAAGCACTGGATGGTGTTCGACTAGTCAGACCATCAACCGGTACACGCAGCTCGATGCGTACCCCCTCCCCCGCATATCTGACATGGTCAATCAGATTGCGCAGTATCGCGTCGTCTCCACAGTTGACTTGAAGTCCGCGTACCACCAGCTCCCTATCCACCCGGAGGACCGCCAATACACGGCCTTCGAGGCAGATGGCCGCCTCTACCACTTCCTCAGGTCCCCTTCGGCGTCACCAATGGGGTCTCGGTCTTCCAAAGAGAAATGGACCGAATGGTTGACCAGTATGGGCTGCGGGCCACGTTCCCGTACTTAGACAATGTCACCATCTGCGGCCATGACCAGCTGGACCATGACGAAAACCTCCGGCACTTCCTCCACACCGCTAGACTCCTGAACCTCACCTATAATAGAGAAAAATGCGTTTTCCGCACAACCCGCCTGGCCATCCTCGGCTACGTCCTGGAACACGGAGTCCTAGGGCCCGACCACATGCACCCCCTCCTGGAACTCCCCCTCCCCCACTGCCCCAAGGCCCTGAAGAGATGCCTGGGGTTCTTCTCATATTATGCCCAGTGGGTCTCCAATTATGCGGACAAGGCCCACCCACTTATCAAATCCTCCATTTTTCCCCTGACGGCTGAGGCCGGACTGGCCTTCAATCGCATCAAGGCAGATATTGCCAAAGCCGCGATGCATGATGTGGACGGGTCCATCCCATTCCAGGTGGAGAACGATGCGTCGGACTTTGCCATGGCCGCTACCCTCAACCTGGCGGGCTTTCTTCTCCTGTAACCTCCATGCCTCCGAAATTTGACACACCTCCATCGAAAAGGAAGCCCAAGCTATCATAGAAGCTGTGCGACATTGGAGGCATTACCTGGCCGGCAGGCGATTCACTCTCCTCACTGACCAACGGTCGGTCGCCTTCATGTTCAATAACACACAGCGGGGCAAGGTCAAGAATGATAAGATTCTGAGGTGGAGGATCGAGCTCTCCACCTACAACTACGATATCTTGTATCGACCTGGGAAGCTCAATGAGCCCCCAGATGCCCCATCCCCCGGTACATGTGCCGGCGCACAATTAGACCGACACCAGGCCCTCCACTATGACCTCTGTCACCCGGGGGTCACCCGTTTTTTTCATTTCATCAAGGCTCGCAACCTGCCTTATTCCATCGAGGAGGTCAGGGCCGTGACAAGGGACTGCCAGGTCTGCGCGGAGTGCAAGCCGCACTTCTATCGGCCAGACAGAGCACATCTGGTAAAGGCCTCGCGCCCCTTTGAGCGCCTCAGCATTGACTTCAGAGGGCCCCTCCCCTCCACTGACCGTAGCGTGTACTTCCTCAACGTTGTTGACGAATACTCAAGATTCCCCTTCGCCATCCCCTGCCCTGACACGACCTCTGCCACCGTCATCAAGGCCCTGCACTCTGGCTCCCGTCCTGGCTGGCAGTCCCAGGGCCCGTCCTCCTCCGGAAGCATGCGAGGAGTCATGAATCCGACCCCTTCATTGAGAAGGTCTTGCTCCTCCATGCCGACCCACAATATGCCTACGTGGCACATCAGGACGGGCGGCAGGGCACAGTCTCCCTCCGGGATTTGGCACCTGCAGGCCCACCGGCGACAATCACCACCACCCCCGCCCATACACCGCCCCCCCCCCCCCACCGTCTCAACAACTGGGTGAAGAAGAGGACAACACGCTCCCGGACGCACAGGTCTCAACACCGGTGCCCACACCACAGCCGGGATGGAGGCGACACGGCGGAAGGTCAAGCCCCCCGACAAACCTGACCTTTAAGACCACTTCACCCCCGCCGGACTCTTTTTTTAAACAGGGGGTGAATGTGGTAAACCACTGTATTGCATTGTGTTGTGTTGTGCTGTACATGCCTGGGCTTGTATAAAGGTGGCAAGTCTCCGCCTCCGACCCAGTCCGGGACCGGAGGCCAGGACCTGCTGTTTAGTGTATTAAATTGATATGCTATCAATAAACACACGACGCGTGATGAATGTAACTGAGGCTTTAATACACTAAACAGCAAGCCTCCTGGCCTCTGATCCTGAACTGGGTCGGAGGCGGAGACTAGCCACCTTTATACATGAGCCCGTGGGGAGGAGCCACAGGCGGAGCCAGCCGGGACAAGCCCAGACATGTACAACACAGCACAACATAACACAATGCAATACAGTGGTTTACAGTGGAGAAACAAACAGACAGAGAGACACACAGAGAGCGGCAGACGGAGAGAGAGAGAGTGAGACGGAGAGAGAGAGACAGACAGAGAGAGAGAGACAAAGAGGGTGACAGAGGGAGAGAGACACACATGGAGACAGACCAAGAGACAGTGAAAGAGACAGAGGGAAAGAAAGAGAGAGAGACAGACAGACAATGAGAGACAGACAGAGAGAGAGACAGAGTGAGAGAGAGACAGAGTGAGAGAGAGAGACATAGAGAGAGAGAGAGAGAGACAAAGAGACAGAGAGAGAGAGAGACAGACAAAGAGAGACAGGCAGAGAGAGACAGAGAGGGAACCAGAGGAAGAGAGAGACAGAGAGAGGCAGACGGGAAAGAAAGACAGAGGCGAGAGACAGAGAGCGACAGAGGGACAGACAGATAGAGAGAGAAACAGAGAAGGAAACAGACAGACAGAGAGGGAGTGACAGAGAGAGGGAGAGAGAGAGAGAGACAGAGAGGGAGACAGACCCAGAGATAGACTGAGAAACAGAGACAGAGAGAGCGACAGCGAGAGAGCGACAGAGAGAGACAGAGAGAGAGACAGAGAGAGACAGAGAGAGCAACATAGGGTGAGAGAGACAAGCAGGCAGGCAGAGTGAGATAGAAAGAGAGACAGACAGAGAAAGAGACAGACAGACTGAAAAAGAGAGAAACAGAGAGCGACAGAGAAAGAGGGGGACAGAGAGCGACAGTGAGTGGGGGACAGACAGTGAGAGACACACACAGAGAGACAGACAGAGACAGACAGACAGAGAAGGAGAGACAGCCAGAGAGAGACAGACGGAGAGGGAGAGACCGAGAGAGAGAACGAGACAGACAGACATAGTGAGAGACAGACAGGACAGACAGAGAGAGAGAGCCAGAGGGGGGAGAGAGGCAGAGGGAAAGAAAGAGAGAGAGAGAGGAGAGACATACAGACAGAGATGGACAGACAGAGATATACAGAGAGAGACAGAGACAGAGAGACAGAAAAAGGTAGACGGAAAGAAATATATATAGAGAGAAGGCGAGATGGACAGAGAGACAGAGAGAGTGAGAGACATAGAGAGCAACAGAGCGAGAGAGGCAGACAGAGAGAGCCAGAGGGAAAGAGAGAGATAGAGAGAGATACAGAGACAGACAGAGAGGGGGACAAACCGAGTGATAGACTGAGAGACAGAAAGAGAGAGACAGACAGTGAGACACAGATAAAATAATAAACAGAGAGAGAGACACAGACAGAGAGACACAGACAGAGACACAGACAGAGAGAGACAGAGAGAGAGAGACACACGCAGACAGAGAGAGACACAGACAGAGATACAGACCGGGAGAGACACAGGGAGAGACACACCGACAGAGAGAGACACAGACAGAGAGACACACAGACAGAGAGAGACAGACCCACAGACAGAGGCCCAGACCGAGAGAGACACAAGGAGAGGCGCACAGACAGAGAGACAGACAGACAGAGAGACACAGAAAGAGAAACACACAGTGATGCACTATCAATTATGACGAGACGAGAGTAGAGAGTAATCGAGGCTTTATTACACAGAGATGTGTGGCCTCCTACAGCTGCTGCCGAAATGGCTGCAGCTCGGTGAGCACACACATTAATACTCCACCTACTGGGCGGAGCCAGCAGGCAGGGATCTACCCCCGTACCTGTAGTACAGGAGCCTTACCGTATTACCTCTCATATACGTATTATATAAACAGTGGTGACTACCACACTCACCCAATGTTAAAAAAGAGTCCAGCGGGGATGGTGAAAAACTATTTACATGATATGTACAGTTTGGTAAAAGTTCACAAATTTAGCCGGTCGGGTG
This sequence comes from Scyliorhinus torazame, assembly GCF_047496885.1. NCBI lineage: Eukaryota > Metazoa > Chordata > Chondrichthyes > Carcharhiniformes > Scyliorhinidae > Scyliorhinus > Scyliorhinus torazame. The sequence continues at coordinate 23,518,087 of NC_092725.1, read as the reverse complement.
CCTTGATCCTCCATTGTGAGCGCCGCAGTCCCGGTGGTGATGCAGGCTCTGGCTTGGTCGCTGGTGACTCGGGAGCGTGTAATCCTCATCCTCATCTCCGGGTGGAACCAATGGGAGGACAGATCATCCTGGAGCGGGGGATGTGGTGAGGTGCGCTGGGGGGAGGGTGGGTGGCGCCGGGGCAATTGAGGGGGGGGGGGGGAACCAGCTGGTGCCAGGTCCCTGAGGGAGACTGTGTCTTGGCGGCCATCGGGGTACGCCACATAGGCGTACTGTGGGTTCGCATGTAGCAGTTGTACTCTTTCGACCAATGGTCTGCCTTGTGGAGCTGCACGTGTTTGCGGAGGAGGACGGGTCCTGGGGCTGCCAGCCACGTTGGGAGCGAAACCCCAGAGGTGGACTCCCTAGGGAAGGCAAGGAGACGTTCATGGGGGGTTTCATTAGTCGCAGTGCAGAGTCGCGATTGAATGGATTGGAGCGCGTAGGGGAGGACCTCCTGCCAGCGGGAGACCGGGAGATTTTTAGACCACAGGGCCAGCAGGACGGCCTTCCAGACCATCCCATTCTCCCTCTCTACCTGCCCGTTTCCCCGGGGGTTGTAACTGGTCATCCTGCGCGAGGCAATGCCCTTGCTGAGCAGGAACTGACGCAGCTCATCACTCAGAAAGGAGGATCCCTGGTCGCTGTGGACATAAGCGGGGAAACCGAACAGAGTGAAGATGGTGTTGAGGGCTTTGATGACTGTGGCAGACGTCATATCAGGGCATGGGATGGCGAAGGGGAATCTGGAGTATTCATCGACCACGTTAGGAAGTACGTGTTTCGGTCAGAGGAGGGGCGAGGCCCTTTGAAGTCCATGCTGAGGCGTTCAAAGGGATGGGAGACCTTCACCAGGTGTGCTCCGTCTGGCCGGTAGAAGTGCAGCTTGCACTCCACGCTGACCTGGCAGTCTTTGGTGACTGTCCTTACTTCTGCAATGGAGTAGGGTGTCATAATCTACACCAGTGTATCATGGTGCAGACACACACTGATTGACACACTGTGGGACCAATCAACACACACAACACCGCAGCCAATCACCAGTGAGAGCACACGCACTATAAAGACAGGGGACATCAGAGTTCCCGCTCATTCGAGTAGCAGCTAGCTAGGAGGACAGAGCTCACAGCCTGCAACACAGACATTCAACATGTGCTGAGTGCATCGACTGGTTAGGACAAGGCAGAGGTCTTTAGTTAAAGCTAGTATCGTATTAACCCACAGTCTGAGTATGTTTAAACAGTTAACCTTTTAATAAAATAGTGTTGCACTACTTCAAGTGTTGGTGACCTGTGTGTGATCCAGAACACCCAACACATCATAGGGCAGGTTGCGAGCCTTTATGAAGTGAAAGAACCGGGTGACCCCTGGGTGACAGAGACCATCGTGTAGGACACGGAGTCGGTCCACTTGTGCGCTGGCGCATGTACCTCGGGATAGGGCATCGGGGGGCTCGTTGAGCTTACCGGGGCAATACAAAATCTCGTAATTGTAGATAGAGAGCTCGATCCTCCACCTCAAGATTTTATCATTTTTAATTTTGCCCCGCTGTGTGTTATTGAACATGAAGGCTACCGACCGTTGGTCAGTGAGGAGAGTGAATCTCCTGCCGGCCAGGTAATGCCTCCAATGTCGCACAGCTTCAACGATGGCTTGGGCCTCTTTTCCGACAGAGGGGTGCCGAATCTCGGAGGCATGGAGGGTGCGGGAAAAGAATGCCACGGGCCTGCCTGCCTGGTTGAGGGTGGCGGCCAGAGCGACGTCTGATGCATCGCTCTCGACTTGAAAGGGGAGGGTCTCGTCAACCGCGTGCATCGCGGCCTTGGCGATGTCGGCCTTGATACGGTTGAAGGCCTGGTGGGCCTCAGCCGTCAGGGGGAAAACTGTGGAATGAATGAGTGGGCGGGCCTTGTCCGCATAGTTAGGGACCCACTGGGCTTAGTATGAGACGAACCCCAGGCATCGTTTGAGGGCCTTGGGGCAGTGGGGAAGGGGGAGATCCATGAGGGGGCGCATGCGATCGGGGTCGGGCCCTAGAACTCCATTTTGCACCACATAGCCAAGGATGGCTAAGCGGTTGGTGCTGAACACGCACTTCTCCTTGTTGTAGGTTAGGTTGAGGAGTTTGGTGGTGTGGAGGAATTTGGAAAGGTTAGCGTCGTGGTCCTGCTGGTCGTGGCCGCAGATGGTGACGTTATCGAGGTATGGGAAGGTGGCCCGCAGTCCGTATCGGTCAACCATTCGGTCCATCTCACGTTGGAAGACCAAGACCCCATTAGTGACACCGAAGGGAACCTAAGGAAGTGGTAAAGAAGGCCGTCAGCTTCGAACGCAGTGTATTGGCGGTCCGCCTTGCGGATGGGGAGCTGGTGGTCGGCAGATTTCAGGTCCACTGTAGAGAAGACCCGGTCCTGTGCAATCTGATTGACCATATCAGATATGCGTGGGAGGGGTTACGCGTCGAGCTGCGTGTACCGATTGATGGTCTGACTGTAGTCAATGACCATCCTGTTTTTCTCCCCAGTCTTCACTACTATCACTTGAGCTCTCCAGGGGCTGTTGCTGGCCTCGATAATGCCTTCACGCAGCAGCCGCTGGACCTCAGACCTGATGAAGGTCCTGTCCTGGGCACTGTACCGTCTGTTCCCTGGTGGCGACGGGCTTGCAATCCGGGGTGAGGTTTGCAAACAGGGAGGGCGGGTCGACCTTAAGGGTCGTGAGGCCGCATACGGTGAGGGGTGGTAGGGGTCCACCGAATTTCAGAGTCAGACTTTGGAGGTTGCACTGGAAGTCCAGGCCGAGTAGCAAGGCAGCGCAGAGGTTGGGGAGGACGTAGAGCCGGAAGTTGCTGAACTCTCCGTCCTGGACGGTGAGGGTGGCGATGCAGTACCCCCGGATCGCCACGGAGTGGGATCCGGAGGCCAGGGAAATTCTTTGGGTTACGGGGTGGACCGCGAGGGAACAGCGCCTTACCGTATCGGGGTGGATGAAGCTCTCTGTGCTCCTGGAGTCGAGAAAGCAAGGTGTCTTGTGTCCATCGATTTTCACCGTCGTTGTCGCGGTTGTGAGGTTGTGTGGCTGGGACTAGTCGAGCGTGATGGAGGCGAGCTGCGGCTGGCGTTGGTGGGCCCCGGGCTGGTCGGCAGCGGTTGCGGGCGATGAGCGGCCCGATGAAGTGCCCGACGAGCAGGGGCCCTGAGGCGCCGTCCAAAATGGCGCCGAAGATGGCGGCGCCCACGGGCCGCACGAGATCTGATGGTGAGAAGATGGCGGCGCCCACGGGCCGCACGTGGTGGGTGCAGAAACAATGGGCCTGGATAGAGCGGCGATTGACCGGGCCTGGCACACCGCAGCGAAATGTCCCTTCTTCCCGCAGGTCTTGCAGATTGCGCTCCCCGCCGGGCAGCGCTGCCGGGGGTGTTTTGTCTGCCCGCAGAAATAGCACTTGGGGTTTGCTGGCTGCCACGCGCAGCAGGCTTGGGGTGGGCTGGGGCGGCCGCTGGTGGGGCCCACGATGTCCATGAGGGGGGAGCTCAACCGTGTGTACAGGATCTGGAGTTTGTGTGCCTCTGAGGATGGTTCTGTGGCTGATCCGTTGTCGGCTTCAAAGCAAGCCAGCCAGTGGTCGAAGGTCGACTTGGCGTTGTCTGCTTGGGGGCGCAGCTGCAGGCGGTCTGGCTTGATGCGGAGGTCCAGCGCTGTAAAATCTCTGCCTAATAAATTGATGCACTATCAATTACGACGAGACGAGAGTAGAGAGTAATCGAGGCTTTATTCCACAGAGATGTGTGGCCTCCTGCAGCTGCTGCCGAAATGGCTGCAGCTCGGTGAGCACACACATTTATACTCCGCCTACTAGGCGGAGCCAGCAGGCAGGGATCTACCCCCTACCTGCAGTAGAGGAGCCTTACCGTATTACCTCTAATATACGTATTATATAAACAGTGGTGATTACCACACACAGACAGAGAGACACTGAAAGAGAGAGACACAGAGAGAGACAGACAGAGAGAGACAGACAGAGAGCGAGACATAGTGAGAGAGGCACAGTGAGAGACAAACACTGAGAGAGACACAAAAAGAGAAACAGACAGAGAGAGACACAGAGTGAGAGATACGGACAGAGTGAGAGACATAGAGAGCGAGAGAGACAGACAGTGAGAGAGACAGGGGCAGGCAGAGAGACAGAGGGAGAGAGATACAGAGAGGGAGACAGACCGAGAAACAGATAGAGAGAGACACAAACAGATAGAGACAGTGTGAGAGAGGGACACAGTGAGACACAGAGTGAGAGACATAGAGAGCGAGAGAGACAGACAGAGAGAGAAGGAGAGACGGACAGAGAGAGTGAGAGACATAGAGAGCAACAGAGTGAGGGAGACAGACAGAGAGAGCCAGAGGGAAAGAGAGAGAGATAGAGAGAGATACAGAGACAGAGAGGGAGACAGAGAGGGAGACAAACCGAGTGATAGACTGAGAGACAGACAGAGAGAAACAGACAGAGAGACAGACAGGGAGACACAGAGAAAATGAGAAACAGACAGACAGAGAGACACAGACAGAGAGACAGACACAGACAGAGAGAGACACACAGACAGACAGAGAGACACAAACAGAGAGACACAGACAGTGAGACATAGACAGAGAGAGACAGACAGAGAGAGACAGAGAGAGAGACACAGGGAGAGACACACAGACAGAGAGAGACACAGACAGAGACACAGACTGGGACAGACACAGGGAGAGCTACACAGACAGAGAGAGACACAGACAGAGAGACACAGACAGAGAAAGACAGACAGAGAGAGACAGAGAGAGAGAGAGGCACAGACCGGGACTGACACAGGGAGAGACACACAGACAGAGAGAGACACAGACAGAGCGACACTGACAGAGAGAGACACACACAGACATAGAGATACACAGACAGAGAGACAGACAGACAGAGAGACACAGACAGACAGAGGCACAGACCGAGAGAGACACGCAGACAGAGAGAGACACAGACAGAGAGAGACACAGACAGAGAAAGACAGACAGAGAGAGACAGAGAGAGAGAGGCACAGAGCGACACTGACACAGGGAGAGACACACAGACAGAGAGAGACACAGACAGAGCGACACTGACAGAGAGAGACAGAGAGAGAGACACACAGACATAGAGATACACAGACAGAGAGACAGACAGACAGAGAGACACAGAAAGAGAAATACACAGACAGAGAGTGACACTGACAGAGAGAGACAGACAGAGAGAGAGAGACATAGTGAGAGAAGCACAAAGAGAGAAACAGACAGAGACACAGAGTGAGAGATACGGACAGAGTGAGAGACAGACAGAGAGAGAGACAGACTGAGAGAGAGACAGACTGTGAGAGATGCACAGACAGAGAGAGACACAGACAGATAGAGACAGTGAGGGACAGTGAGAGAGGCACACAGCGAGACACAGAGTGAGAGACACAGACAGGCTGAGGCATAGAGGGCGAGAGAGAGAGAGAGAGAGAGAGGGAGAGACAGAGAGAAAGGCAGACAGCGAGACAGAGGGAGAGAGATACAGAGAGGGAGACAGAAAGAGAAACAGACAGAGATACAGACAGATAGAGACAGTGAGGGACAGTGAGAGAGGCACACAGTGAGACACAGAGTGAGAGACACAGACAGGCTGAGGCATAGAGAGCGAGAGAGACAGACAGAGAGAGAGGGAGACAGGGAAAGAGAGACAGAGAGAGAGACAGGGACAGACAAAGAGATAGAGGGAGAGAGGAGATAGAGGGAGAGAGAAACAGAGTGGGAGACAGACCGAGAGATAGACCGAGAAACAGAGAGAGAGAGAGAGAGGCAGACAGAGCGAGAGCGACAGAGAGAGAGAGAGAGACAGACAGACAGACAGGCAGGCAGAGTGAGACAGGCAGAGTGAGATAGACAGAGAGAGACAGAGAGGGGGACGAGAAAGACAGAGACACAGATATAGACAGAGAGAGAGACGAGAAAGACAGAGACACAGATATAGACAGAGAGAGAGACGAGAAAGACAGAGACACAGATATAGACAGAGAGAGAGACGAGAAAGACAGAGACACAGATATAGACACAGAGAGAGAGACGAGAAAGACAGAGACACAGATATAGACAGAGAGAGAGACGAGAAAGACAGAGACACAGACATAGACAGAGAGAGAGACGAGAAAGACAGAGACACAGATATAGACAGAGAGAGAGAGACGAGAAAGACAGAGACACAGATATAGAGAGAGAGGGAGAGACGAGAAAGACAGAGACACAGATATAGACAGAGAGAGAGACGAGAAAGACAGAGACACAGATATAGACAGAGAGAGAGACGAGAAAGACAGAGACACAGATATAGACAGAGAGAGAGACGAGAAAGACAGAGACACAGACATAGACACAGAGAGATACGAGAAAGACAGAGACACAGACATAGACAGAGAGAGAGAGACGAGAAAGACAGAGACACAGACATAGACAGAGAGACGAGAAAGACAGAGACACAGATATAGACAGAGAGAGAGACGAGAAAGACAGAGACACAGATATAGACAGAGAGAGAGACGAGAAAGACAGAGACACAGACATAGACACAGAGAGATACGAGAAAGACAGAGACACAGATATAGAGAGAGAGAGACGGGAAAGACAGAGACACAGATATAGACAGAGAGAGAGACGAGAAAGACAGAGACACAGATATAGACACAGAGAGAGAGACGAGAAAGACAGAGACGCAGACATAGACAGAGACACAGATATAGACAGAGAGAGAGAGACGAGAAAGACAGAGACACAGATATAGACAGAGAGAGAGAGACGAGAAAGACAGAGACACAGATATAGACAGAGAGAGAGACGGGAAAGACAGAGACACAGATATAGACAGAGAGAGAGACGAGAAAGACAGAGACACAGACATAGACACAGAGAGAGAGACGAGAAAGACAGAGACACAGATATAGACAGAGAGACGAGAAAGACAGAGACACAGATATAGACAGAGAGAGAGACGAGAAAGACAGAGACACAGATATAGACAGAGAGAGAGACGAGAAAGACAGAGACACAGATATAGACAGAGAGAGAGCCGAGAAAGACAGAGACACAGACATAGACAGAGAGAGAGAGACGAGAAAGACAGAGACACAGACATAGACAGAGAGACGAGAAAGACAGAGACACAGATATAGACAGAGAGAGAGACGAGAAAGACAGAGACACAGATATAGACAGAGAGGGAGACGAGAAAGACAGAGACACAGATATAGAGAGAGAGAGACGAGAAAGACAGAGACACAGATATAGACAGAGAGAGAGACGGGAAAGACAGAGACACAGATATAGACAGAGAGAGAGCCGAGAAAGACAGAGACACAGATATAGACAGAGAGAGAGCCGAGAAAGACAGAGACACAGATATAGACAGAGAGAGAGACGGGAAAGACAGAGACACAGATATAGACAGAGAGAGAGCCGAGAAAGACAGAGACACAGATATAGACAGAGGGAGAGATGAGAAAGACAGAGACACAGCTATAGACAGAGAGAGAGAGACGAGAAAGACAGAGACGCAGATATAGACAGAGAGAGAGACGAGAAAGACAGAGACACAGATATAGACAGAGAGAGACGAGAAAGACAGAGACGCAGATATAGACAGAGAGAGAGAGACGAGAAAGACAGAGACACAGATATAGACAGAGAGAGAGACGAGAAAGACAGAGACACAGATATAGACAGAGAGAGACGAGAAAGACAGAGACACGGATATAGACAGAGAGAGAGACGAGAAAGACAGAGACACAGACATAGAGAGAGAGAGACGGGAAAGACAGAGACACAGATATAGACAGAGAGAGACGAGAAAGACAGAGACACAGATATAGAGAGAGAGAGAGACGAGAAAGACAGAGACACAGATGTAGACAGAGAGAGAGACGAGAAAGACAGAGACACAGATATAGACAGAGAGAGACGAGAAAGACAGAGACACAGACATAGACAGAGAGAGACGAGAAAGACAGAGACACAGATATAGACAGAGAGAGAGACGAGAAAGACAGAGACACAGATATAGAGAGAGAGAGAGACGAGAAAGACAGAGACACAGATATAGACAGAGAGAGAGACGAGAAAGACAGAGACGCAGATATAGACAGAGAGAGAGACGAGAAAGACAGAGACACAGATATAGACAGAGAGAGAGACGAGAAAGACAGAGACACAGATATAGACAGAGAGAGAGACGAGAAAGACAGAGACACAGATATAGACAGAGAGAGAGAGACGAGAAAGACAGAGACACAGACATAGACACACAGACACGGACAGAGGGTGTGAATTTCCGGAAAGGTTTCTGGTAGTGAGCGGGGATTGCCGCTCTCTTCCCGGTGCCCGGCTTGGCGAGTTTGGCAATGCAATATAATGTTATTTGGTCCACTTAATTATGGTGATGTGCATCGCTGTAACTACATGTAAGCTAGACCGACACTAGAGGGAGCACCAGAAACATCACACACACACACACACTCAACCAATAGATAAGTTAGATAGGAGGCGACCAATGGACATTCACGATACACAAGGAGGTGACACGACCACAGGGGGGCATTACACCAACCCATACATAAAGGACACCACACACATGATCTGCCCCTTTGGCCAGTGGAGACAGTCAGTGAGAACAGACACAGGGTTGATTCAATATCACACCCACCGCGTGGAAGACAGCAGCTGGTTAGTCAGTTAGGTAGCTACAATAGGATTAGCAGTAGTGTCGAACTCAAGTTATAAAAGTGTACATAGTGTAAATAAATGAGTTGAAGTTATTTACACGTCTCGACCTTCCTTGACAAATGCAATACAAGGAAGCCGCTTATGTTACAAAGGAAACATAACAAAACATTAATGAGGCCCCAGGGGCTTCACACTGTCATAATATCCACTCATGTATATAATGAGATGCAGACAGGCAGTGATTGACATACAGGATAACCAATGAACAGGCACGACACATAACAACCAATCACCAGACAGGACACTACCACTATAAAACACACAAGGCATTAAGATTCCCTCTTCTCACAGGATACAGCTACAGAGATAGTTAGAGTGCACAAGGCCGTGAGCACCGTCTCCATGTGACAGAGTCAGACGGTATCAGTTTAGATTAATCGAGTGTCAACCCACAGCAGATTATGTACAGCAACCAGCAGGTTCAATAAAACAGTGTTGGACCATCTCCTGTGTCGGAAGCCTGTTTCTAGTCTCACTGCATCCAGTTGCAGTCAATTTTAAACCAACTCAGATAACACATCATGGTACCAGACAACTATTAACTCTAACGAACCTACCTCGAGTGAATCTGTACACTGACTGGTGTCTCTCAGTCCCCTCTATCTCAGGGAGATATCTGTACACTGACTGGTGTCTCTCAGTCCCCTCTCTCTCTCAGGGAGATATCTGTACACTGACTGGTGTCTCTCAGTCCCCTCTCTCTCTCAGAGAGATATCTGTACACTGACTGGTGTCTCTCAGCCCCCCTCTCTCTCAGGGAGATATCTGTACACTGACTGGTGTCTCTCAGTCCTCTCTCGGGGAGATATATGTACACTGACTGGTGTCTCTCAGTCCCCTCTCTCTCTCTCGGGGAGATATCTGTACACTGACTGGTGTCTCTCAGTCTCCTCTCTCTCAGGGAGATATCTGTACACTGACTGGTGTCTCTCAGCCCCCTCTCTCTCTCAGGGAGATATCTGTACACTGACTGGTGTCTCTCAGTCCCCTCTCTCTCCAGGAGATATCTGTACACTGACTGGTGTCTCTCAGTCCCCTCCCTCTTAGGGAGATATTTGTAGACTGAGTGGTGTCTCTCAGTCCCCTCTCTCTCAGAGAAATATCTGTACACTGACTGGTGTCTCTCAGTCCCCTCTCTCTCAAAGAGACATGTGTACTGACCTGGATCCCCAGTCCTCTCTCTCTCTCTCTCTCTCTCTCATGGACATGTCTGTACACTGACTGGTGTATCTTAGTCTGGTCTCTGTCCCGCCATGTCTGTCATTTAATGAGCCGACAGTTTTAGCACTTGCTTTGAGGCAGCACGGTAGCATTGTGGATAGCACAGTTGCTTCACAGCTCCAGGGACCCAGGTTCGATTCCGGCTTGGGTCACTGTCTGTGCGGAGTCTGCACATCCTCCCCGTGTGTGCGTGGGTTTCCTCCGGGTGCTCCGGTTTCCTCCCACAGTCCAAAGATGTGCAGGTTAGGTTGATTGGTCATGATAAATTGCCCTTAGTGACCAAAATTGCCCTTAGTGTTGGGTGGGGTTACTGGGTTATGGAGATAGGGTGGAGGTGTGGGCTTGGATAGGATGCTCTTTCCAAGAGCCGGTGCAGACTCGATGGGCCGAATGGCCTCCTTCTGCACTGTAAATTCTATGAAATTCTATGATGACAATATGGTTTTTTTCAACTTGTAATGTGAGTGGGGTGTGTAGAGTCGCTCGGAGGGCTGATTGTGCAGTGAGTGAAAGCACGTCTATTCTCTGATGTGGGGAGGGGGTGCACACAAGCTGCTCGACCCTGTTAAACAGCAATCATTTCTGACAAAACTGTTTAGTCACTGTGGGTTGACTGTTAAAACCTCTGCCTTCACTTCTTCACCACAGAGGGTAGCAGGGCACTGGTACGACCTTTGACGGTCACGGGCGGTCACTTAATGCCTTATCCGGCCTTGAGACCTCTGCATTGCCATGGTACTGAAAACACACGTTCACACACACACTCAGTGTAAAAACAACAAATGCCCATGTACTTCTCACAGCCACCTGATGTATCAGAGTTTCAAATTACTTTTGCCGAATATCAGAGAACCTTCAGGGAAATTCCAATATGACTCCCGCCAAAGGGAAAGGCTATTTCTCCCATTGAGTCCATACAAACCCAGTGCTGTACCAATCCCCAAACTAATCCCACTGCCCACTCTCTCCCCATAGCCCTGTATCAATCCCCAAACTAATCCCACTGCCCCACTCTCTCCCCATAGCCCTGTATCAATCCCAAACTAATCCCACTGTCCCGTTCTCTCCCCGTAGCCCTGTATAAACCCCAAACTAATCCCACTGCCCCACTCTCTCCCCATATCCCTGTATCAATCCCAAACTAATCCCACTGCCCACTCTCTCCCCATAGCCCTGTATCAATCCCCAAACTAATCCCACTGCCCCACTCTCTCCCCATAGCCCTGTATCAATCCCAAACTAATCCCACTGCCCCACTCTCCCCATATCCCTGTATCAATCCCAAACTAATCCCACTGCCCCACTCTCTCCCCATAGCCCTGTATCAATCCCCAAACTAATCCCACTGTCCCGCTCTCTCCCCATAGCCCCGTAGCAATCCCAAAACTAATCCCACTGCCCCACTCTCTCCCCATAACCCTGTATCAATCCCCAAACTAATCCCACTGCCCAGCTCTCTCCCCATAGCCCTGTATCAATCCCCAAACTAATCCCACTGCCCACTCTCTCCCCATAACCCTGTATCAATCCCCAAACTAATCCCACTGTCCAGCTCTCTCCCCATAGCCCTGTATCAATCCCAAACTAATCCCACTGTCCCACTCTCTCCCCATAGCCCTGTATCAATCCCCAAACTAATCCCACTGCCCCGCTCTCTCCCCATAGCCCTGTATCAATCCCAAACTAATCCCACTGCCCCACTCTCTCCCCATAGCCCTGTATCAATCCCAAACTAATCCCACTGTCCCGTTCTCTCCCCATAGCCCTGTATCAATCCCAAACTAATCCCACTGCCCCGCTCTCTCCCCATAGCCCTGTATCAATCCCAAACTAATCCCACTGCCCCGCTCTCTCCCCATAGCCCTGTATCAATCCCAAACTAATCCCACTGCCCCGCTCTCTCACCATAGCCCTGTATCAATCCCAAACTAATCCCACTGCCCCGCTCTCTCCCCATAGCCCTGTATCAATCCCAAACTAATCCCACTGCCCCGCTCTCTCCCCATAGACCTGTATCAATCCCAAACTAATCCCACTGTCCCGTTCTCTCCCCATAGCCCTGTATCAATCCCCAAACTAATCCCACTGCCCCGCTCTCTCCCCATAGCCCTGTATCAATCCCAAACTAATCCCACTGTCCCGTTCTCTCCCCATAGCCCTGTATCAATCCCAAACTAATCCCACAGCCCCACTCTCTCCCCATAGCCCTGTATAATCCCCAAACTAATCCCACTGTCCCGTTCTCTCCCCATAGCCCTGTATCAATCCCAAACTAATCCCACTGCCCCACTCTCTCCCCATAGCCCTGTATCAATCCCAAACTAATCCCACTGTCCCGTTCTCTCCCCATAGCCCTGTATCAATCCCCAAACTAATCCCACTGCCATAAAGGACACCACACACATGATCAGCCCTTGGGCCAGTGGAGACAGTCAGTGAGGAGAGGCACAGGGTTGATTCAATATTACACCCACCACGTGGAAGACAGCAGCTGGTTAGTCAGTTTAGGTAGCTATAATAGGATTAGCAGTAGTGTCGAACTCAAGTTATAAAAGTGTACATAGTGTAAATAAATGAGTTGAAGTTATTTACACGTCTCGACCTTCCTCTGACAAATGCAACACAAGGAAGCCGCTTATGTTACAAAGGAAACATAACAAAACATTAATGAGGCCCCAGGGGCTTCACACTGTCATAATATCCACTCATGTATATAATGAGATGCAGACAGGCAGTGATTGACATACAGGATAACCAATGAACAGGCACGACACATAACAACCAATCACCAGACAGGACACTACCACTATAAAACACACAAGGCATTAAGATTCCCTCTTCTCACAGGATACAGCTACAGAGATAGTTAGAGTGCACAAGGCCGTGAGCACCGTCTCCATGTGACAGAGTCAGACGGTATCAGTTTAGATTAATCGAGTGTCAACCCACAGCAGATTATGTACAGCAACCAGCAGGTTCAATAAAACAGTGTTGGACCATCTCCTGTGTCGGAAGCCTGTTTCTAGTCTCACTGCATCCAGTTGCAGTCAATTTTAAACCAACTCAGATAACACATCAACACGTCACAAATGAAGGCTCACCAGCCAATTCGCTGGGACCGTGCTCGCCAGCGGTCCGCTAACAAGGTCGAGCAGCACTCGCTCAGCCCACCCCAGCCAGCTGGCAGCCATGGAACAGTCACACCCGGCTCCAAGATTTGGTGACATGGGCCTGGGGAGGCTGCTAGCTGGGGTCGAAGCCAGAAGGCCCTGTATCCTCCCGAGGGTCCTGGAGGCTGAACCGCAAGGCAGCCAGAACCGCCTGGGGCAAACTGGCAGCGGCCGTCAGCTCAGGCAGCATGACCAGGTCTGGCCCCCAGTGCAGCAAGAGGTCAATGACCCACACGGGGCTGCAGGGGCGAGGTGACACTAACCCCCTCCCTCGCCCAGAGACCTTTCCACCCCACGCTAGCATCCACCCCACAAACCCGCCATGTGTCCCCCAACCTTCCCTTCACCCCCCCCCCCCCCCCCCCTCCACCACCACTGTAAACCACACGTGTGGCTAACGATGCCCTCTCTATGTCTCTGCAGGAAAAGCTCTCCCACAATCGGCGGGAGAGAGCCCAGACTGGCAGAGGTATGCCAGGCATAAGAATCCTCACCACCTTCGAGGGGGTTGCCCTGGAGGTTACCCGCAGAGGTGAGGAACCACCAAGGCGCCACCCGGAGGAGCTGTCAAACGCGAGTTGTTGTTGCCCTGCTGACTGACCCATCCCTCCCGCTGACCACATGTCCATTCTCCCGCAGGCCCTCCAGCCGACCGTGCCGGCCCACCCCGGGCGCCCCCCCCCCCCCCCCCCCCCCCCCCCCGCAGCCTTGAAGAGACCAGGAGGAGAGCTCTGAGGATGCCATTGGTCAAAGCATCGCAGCTGTCAGCCCCACCCTCCACCAGTGCAGAAACATACACCTCAGTGGGGGATGTTAGTGGTCAGGCTTCTGGGGCACAGTCTGGTGAGCACCACACTGCTGCTGATGTACAGCAGATGGAGGCAGGAACCCCCCCCCCCCCCCCAGGAGGGACAGCAGTCAGAGGACCGCTGGGTCCCAGCCTGATGCTGAGCCTGTCATAATATACACCAGTGTATCATGGTGCAGACACACACACTGATGGACACACAGCGGGACCAATCAACACACACAACACCGCAGCCAATCACCAGTGAGAGCACACGCACTATAAAGACAGGGGACAGGAGAGTTCCCGCTCATTCTAGCAGCAGCCAGCTCGGAGCACAGAGCTCACAGCCTGCAACACAGACATTCACCATGTGCTGAGTGCATCGACTGGTTAGGACAAGGCAGAGGCCTTTGGTTAAAGTTAGTATCGTGTTAACCCACAGTGAGAGTATGTTTAAACAGTTAATGACGCAATAAAATAGTGTTGCACTATTTCAAGTGTTGGTGACCTGTATGTGTTCCACGGATCCAGAGCGCCCAACACATCAGAGCCTGAGGTGCCCGGAGCTGTTCGAGACAGTAGGGAGCGGCCAGGGCAATCAGAGGGAGACGTCAGCGTCACTCCAGCAGATCCTGAGCAGCTTGGAGGAGTCCCAGAGGCTACGGGCACAGGAGATGATGCTGGCAATGCGTGACACCCAGGCCCACACTGCGAGGGTGGCGACGGCAGTGGAGAGCCTGGTGCACGACGTTGGCACATGTCGGGTAAACGGTGACAGTCATGGCTGAGGGTCTCGACAGGATGTCCGACTCACTGGGAGATGTCCAGTACCAGGCCGACCTTCATTTAAAAAAATATATATTTTTATTAAGGTATTTGCAAAAGACAATAACATTAACATGGTAAAATAAACATTTCCCCACCTGACCCAATCTTCACACACCTCAACCATCTAACACCTATCCGCCCGCGCCCCCCCTTCAGATTGCTGTTTCTGCCGACATTTTAATTTTCCCCGAGAAAGTCGACGAACGGCTGCCCCCTCCGGGTGAACCCCAACATTGACCCTCTTAAGGCAAACTTTATTTTCTCGAGGCTGAGGAACCCAGCCATGTCACTAACCCAGGTCTCTACACTCGGGGGCTTCGAGTCCCTCCACATTAAAGATCCGTCTCCGGGATACCAGGGAGGCAAAGGCCAGGACGTCAGCCTCCTTCGCCCCCTGAACTCCCGGTTCTTCCGACACTCCAAAGATCGCTACCTCCGGACTCGGCACCACCCGTGTTTCTAGCACCGTGGACATTGCCTTCGCAAACCCCTCTGAGCTTCGGACATGCCCAGAACATGTGCACATGGTTTGCTGGGGTTTCCGTGCACCTCGCACATCTGTCTTCTACCCCGAAAAACTTGCTCATTCTCGCCGCCATCATGTGTGCCCGGTGGACCACCTTAAATTGTATTAGGCTAAGCCTGGCACATGATGAGGAGGAATTGACCCTGCTTAGGGCATCCGCCCATAGACCCGCCTCTAACTCTCCTCCTCGCTCGTCCACCCACTTGCCCTTTGTGGTAAACCACTGTTGCACCTCTGTTAGGTGATGTATGGTAGGACCTGTACTACAGGTACGATCCTGGCTGCTGGCTCCGCCCAGTAAGCGGAGTATAAATATGTGTGTCCTCCGTGCAGCAGCCATTTTCGCCAGCTGCTGTGGGAGGCCACACATCTTAGAGCAATAACGCCTCAGTTGTATTCAACTCTCGTCTCTGTGCAATTGATTGTGCATCAATTTATTGCTCTGAGATTTTCAGAAGATGGACCTCCGTATCAAACCGGATCGCCTGCAGCTGGATCCGCAATCAAGCGACGCCAAAAAGGACTTTAATCACTGGCTAGCTTGTTTCGAGGCGTGCATCAACTCGGCGCCAAGCCCTATCCGGAGGCTCAGAAGATACAGATCCTGTACTCAAGTTTGAGCTCCAACGTGTTTCCGCTGATCCAGGACGCCCCGAACTACGCCGACGCCATGGCGCTTCTCAAAGAAAACTCCGCACAGAAGACGAACACGCTCTTCGCCAGGCACGTACTCGCCACTCGCTCTCAACTCCCTGGTGAGTCAATAGAAGACTTCTGGCGGGCCCTAATCCCATTTGTCCGGGACTGTGACTGTCAGGCCATTACGGCCACTGAATATTCGAACCTCCTTATGCGGGACCCTTTTGTTACGGGGATTGGGTCGGACCTCATACGCCAGCGACTTCTAGAGGGGGCCACGCTCGATCTCGCAGAGACAAAGAAGCACACCCCCAGCCGCGCAGCCCACCCCTCCTACGCACCGTGGACCCCACAGACGGCCGCCCCAGTGGGGGCCTTACCCAGCCAATGCGCCTGCGCCACTCGCCAGCCAGTGAACCCCGGGGGTCCCCGATGTTACTTCTGCAGCCAGCAGAAACACCCTCGCCAACGCTGCCCGGCCCGCGCTGCCCTTTGTAAGGCTTGCGGTAAGAAGGGGCACTTCGCCGCGGTGCGCCAGGCCTGCGCAGTTGCCGCTATCACCCTCACCCGCCTCATTTATGGACAATGGGCGCCGCCATCTTCACCTCCCCAGACCACGTGCGGCCAGTGGGCGCCGCCATCTTTTCCCCCTCAGACCACGCGCGGCCAGTGGGCGCCACCATCTTCCCCTCCGCACAACACGTGTGGCCCATGGGCGCCGCCATCTTGTTCAACCCCCGCCATGTGCGGCCCATGGGCGCCGCCATTTTGTCCTCCCCAAGATCTTCAGGCACCGCCATCTTGTCTCCCCCACAGCACATGGGTACCACCAGCGTTCCAGGACCCGTGCCCCCCGGGCACCCCATCATCCGGCACCAGCAACGACCAACCACGACTCGCCTCAGTGACGATCGACCAGTCTCGTCCGCACAACCTGGCTACCGCATCGACCAGCGTTAAAATCGATGGGCACGTGACCTCTTGCCTGCTGGACTCCGGGAGCACCGAAAGCTTCATACACCCGGATACGGTAAGGCGCTGTTCCCTCGCGGTACACCCCGCCAACCAAAGAATCTCCCTGGCCTCCGGGTCCCACTCCGTGGCGATCCGGGGGTACTGTACGGTCACACTCACGGTCCAGGGCGTAGAATTCAGCGGCTTCCGCCTCTACGTCCTCCCTAACCTCCGTGCTGCCCTACTGCTAGGCCTGGACTTCCAGTGCAACCTCCAGAGCCTAACCCTCAAATTCGGCGGGCCCCTACCACCCCTCACTGTGTGCGGCCTCGCGACCCTAAAGGCCGATCCACCTTCCCTCTTCACAAATCTAACCCCTGATTGCAAACCCGTCGCCACCAGGAGCAGACGGTACAGCACCCAGGACAGGACCTTCATCAGGTCCGAGGTCGAGCGGCTGCTTGGGGAAGGCATCATCGAGGCCAGCAACAGCCCCTGGAGAGCTCAAGTGGCAGTAGTTAAAACTGGGGAGAAACACAGGATGGTCGTGGACTACAGCCAGACCATCAATCGGTACACGCAGCTCGACGCGTACCCCCTCCCACGCGTATCTGATTTGGTCAATCAGATTGCACAGTACCGGGTCTTCTCAACGGTAGACCTCAAATCCGCCTACCACCAGCTCCCCATCCGTAAATCGGACCGTCCATACATTGCCTTCAAGGCGAACGGTCGTCTCTACCACTTCCTCAGGGTTCCCTTCGGCGTCACTAACTGGGTCTCGGGCCACGTTTCCGTACCTAGACAACATCACCATCTGCGGCCATGACCAGCAGGACCACGATGCCAACCTTGCCAAATTTCTCCACACCGCCACTCTCTTAAACCTCACCTACACCAAGGAGAAGTGCGTGTTCAGCACGAACCGCTTAGCCATCCTCGGCGATGTGGTCCAGAACGGAGTTCTGGGGCCCGATCCCGACCGAATGTGCCCCCGCATGGAGCTCCCCCTCCCCCACTGTCCCAAGGTCCTCAAACGCTGCCTGGGGTTCTTTTCATACCACGCCCAGTGGGTCCCAAACTATGCGGACAAGGCCCGCCCACTCATACAGTCCACCCTTTTTCCCCTGACGGCCGAGGCTCAACAGGCAGTAGACGAGACGCTGCCCTTTCAAGTGGAGAGCGATGCATCAGACGTCGCCCTAGCCGCCACCCTCAACCAGGCAGGCAGGCCCGGGGCATTCTTTTCACAAACCCTTCATACCTCAGAAATTCGGCACTCCTCCATCGAAAAGGAGGCCCAGACTATCGTTGAAGCTGTGCGGCATTGGAGGCATTACCTGGCCGGCAGGAGATTCACTCTCCTCACTGACCAGCGGTCGGTAGCCTTCATGTTCAATAACACACAGCGGGGCAAGATCAAGAATGATAAGATCTTCAGCTGGAGGATCGAGCTCTCCACCTACAATTACGAGATTTTGTATCGCCCTGGCAAGCTCAACGAGCTCCCCGATGCCCTATCACGAGGTACATGTGCCAGCGCACAGGTGGACCGTCTCCGGACTCTGCACGATAGCCTTTGTCACCCGGGAGTCACACGGTTGTACCATTTTATAAAGGCCTGCAATCTGCCCTACTCCATCAAGGAAGTACGGACAATCACCAGAGACTGCCAGGTCTGTGCGGAGTGCAAACCGCACTTCTACCGGCCGGACCGCGCGCACCTGGTGAAGGCCTCCCGCCCCTTTGAACGCCTCAGCGTGGATTTCAAAGGGCCCCTCCCCTCCACCGACCGTAACACGTATTTCCTCAGTGTGATCGATGAATACTCCAGATTCCCCTTCGCCATCCCATGCCCCGACATGACGTCTGCCACCATCATCAAAGCCCTCAACGCAATCTTCGCTCTGTTCGGTTTCCCCGCCTACATACACAGTGACAGGGGATCCTCATTCATGAGCGATGAGCTACGTCAGTTCCTGCTCAGCAGGGGTATCACCTCCAGCAGAACGACGAGCTACAACCCCCGAGGAAACGGGCAGGTGGAGAGGGAGAACGGGACGGTCTGGAGGGCCGTCCAGCTGGCCCTACGGTCCAGAAACCTCCCGGCCTCCCGCTGGCAGGAGGTCCTCCCTGATGCACTACATTCCATTCGCTCACTGCTGTGCACCGCCACTAATAACACACCCCATGAACATCTTTTGCCTTCCCCAGGAAGTCCACATCCGGGGTGTCGCTCCCGACTTGGCTCGCAGCTCCGGGACCGGTCCTGCTCCGTAGGCATGTCCGAATCCCCAAGGCGGACCCGTTGGTGAAGAGGGTGCAATTACTCCATGCAAACCCCAGTGTGCCTTTGTGGTGTACCCCGACGGCCGCCAGGATACTGTCTCCCTCAGGGACCTGGCACCAGCAGGTTCCCCACACACACCCCTCCGGCCCGGCACCACCCTCCCCTCCCCCGGCACTCCCAGTATTAACCCCACCAGGACCATCCGTCCTCCCCTGCCCACGCCCGAGGGTGAAGAGGATTTTGGCACGCTCCCGGAGTCACCGAAGACCAGACCAGCATCGGCATCGCCGCCACCACTACGTCGCTCCCAGCGGCACATCAAGGCCCCGGACCGGTTAAACCTCTAACTGGTCCACTGGACTTCAAAAGACAATTTTCTTCTCACAAAAATTGTACATGTAAAATTCAGTTGTTGTATATAATTCTCCACCACCCCCGCCGGACTCAATTTTAACAGGGGGTGAATGTGGTAAACCACTGTTGCACCTATATTAGGTGATGTATGGTAGGACCTGTACTACACGTACAATGGTAGTCCCTGCCTGCTGACTCTGCCCAGTAGGCGGAGTATAAATATGTGTGTCCTCCGTGCAGCAGCCATTTTCGCCAGCTGCTGTGGGAGGCTGTGGTTTGATGTCATCTTAGAGCAATAAAGCCTCAGTTGTATTCAACTCTCGTCTTTGTGCAATTGATCGTGCCTCACCCTTAAGCTCCTCCACTGGGGTTTCCTCCGCCTCCAACAGCTCCTGGTAGATATCCAACACTTTCCTCTCCCCCACCTAGTTACCGGAAACTACTCTATCCTGTATCCCCCGCGGCGGCACAGCGGAAAGGCCAACACCTGTTTCCTCAGGAAGTCTCGCACTTGCAAATACCTAAAACCATTCCCTGGCGGCAGTTTAAATTTATCCTCCAAAGCTTTCAAGCTGGGAAAGCTCCCATCTGTAAACAGATCCCCCATCCTTCTTATTCCTGCCCTCTGCCAGCTGTGGAACCCACCATCCAGCCTGCCCGGTACAAACCTGTGGTTGTTACAAATCGGGGACCAGACCGACGTACCCGCTACTCTTTTATGCCTCCTCCAGTGCCCCCAGATTCTCAGAGCCGCCACTACCACCGGACCTGTGGAGTATCGGGCCGGCGAGATCGGCAGAGGTGCCGTTACCAATGCTCCCAGACTGGTGCCTTTACATGACGCCGCCTCCATCCGCTCCCATGCCGACCCCTCCCCCGCTACCCATCCTCCCTTGGGCTGGACCCTTTATACCCGTCTCTGATGCTGCCCTCTAGTGGTGCTGTGGCTGTCACATCTGTGCTGCAGTCCCTGGTGTATGTGCAGGTGTATGTACAGATGTACAGATCACTACATCCCCCCCCCCCCTTTATTGGACATGTTTTCTAGACTGGTCTCTAGAAAACTGTACATAACAAGTGGGGAGAATATGCAAATCTGCACACTGTGAAAATGATAAAAGTAATACAGAAACAATTAACTGTGTTGTGAGTCCATCGTGAGAAATGTCCATAATCGCCTTGTGGGTGTGTTGAAGTGTCGTTACAAATCTAGCCGGACGGGTGCCTTACGGCTTCTGCTGGAGCGTCTTACCGGTGGTAGTAGGGATGATGGTTTGATGTCATCAACAGTACTGTCTGGCATTGTGTGGCGAGGAATGTCCTGTGGACAAATGGACTCGGTCAAGACCAGTGTGGGAAATACTGGCGTTGTAGGTCGAACCTCTAATGGATCCCAGCGGCTACGGTGAAAAAGTACTCCCGCAGACGATTTGACAATGTAGGACCGCGGTGCCTCCTGCCTGATCACCGTGACTGACTCAGACCATCCGCCTTCTGGGTCCCTGATTCTGATGGTGTCACCTATTGTCAGTGGCTTGAGTGGGATCGCATGTTGACCGTAGTATAGTTTTTGTTTGGAGCATAGTGCCCGCATGTCGTCGAGAACCGGTGCGTTGCCGGGGTCTCGGAATTGCTTTGCCGATAGGGTTGTCCGGATGTCTCTGCTGAAGAGCATTTGCGCTGGCGACAGTCCTTAGCTCAATGGGGTTGCTCGGTACGATAACAGAGCGAGGTTGATGTCGGAACGTGACTCGGCTGCCTTGCTGATGAGTCGTTTAATGATGTGGACACCTTTTACCCCTGTTCCATTTGATTGCGGGTAGCGATTCTGTGTCGCACTGTTGTCTGACCGCGACTTTTTCTTGTGTTTGTGGTATTGATTCTGTATGTCATCGTTCGTGAAAGCTGTTTTTGCTTGTTTGTTCTGGAGCAGTTGTGAATTTGTGAGATTCTTTATCATGCCATGGCATGTTTGCAGTCGTGTCATTGTTTCGCAGTGTGCTGTGGCATTGTCCCTCACGTGCAGAGTTGTACCACGTTGTACGGATCATTGTTTCATTGTTGTTGTTTGTGTCGTTTCTGTCTTGGTTGTTTTTGTTGATGTTCTTGTTGTTGTCGTTCTTGTTGTTCTTTTTGTCGCGCTTGTTGGTTCTGTTTTCGTTGTTTTCGCTTTTATTCTTGTTCTTTTTCTTGTTGTGCTTGTTGTTTCTGGGATGCTTCTTGTTGCTTTTGTCGTTCTTGTTGTTGTTCTTGTTTCTGCTGTGCTTCTTGCGGTTTTTGTTGTTCTTGTTGCGCTCAATGAGTGTGCCATGTGGATGATTTCAGTCATTGTCAGTTATTGGTGTCAGTGTCCTTTGTGGTCTCTGCTACATTGAGCGTTTCTTCTTGAGGATTGTGAGAATGATCTGATGTTGCATTGATGTTGGTGACATCAGTCATTTGTGGTGGATTCGATTCCTCTTCTTTGCTTACTTGCTACTCCTCTTCTAGAGTCATTTCTGGTTCACTTGAATCATCATTGAGTTCTTGGTGCTCCTCTTTTGGACAGTAAGCAGTCTTACAACACCAGGTTAAAGTCCAACAGGTTTGTTTCAAACACTAGCTTTCGGAGCACTGCTCCTTCCTCAGGTGAATGAAGAGGTATGTTCCAGAAACATATATATAGACAAATTCAAAGATGCCAAACAATGCTTGGAATGTGAGCATTGGCAGTTAATTAAGTGTTTACAGATCCAGAGATGGGGTAACCCCAGGTTAAAGAGGTGTGAATTGTACCAAGCCAGGATAGTTGGTAGGATTTTGCAGGCCAGATGGTGGGGGATGAATGTAATGCAACATGAATCCCAGGCCCCGGTTGAGGCCGCACTCATGTGTGCGGAACTTGGCTATAAGTTTCTGCTCGGCGATTCTGCGTTGTCGCGCGTCCTGAAGGCCGCCTTGGAGAACGCTTACCCGGAGATCAGAGGCTGAATGCCCTTGACTGCTGAAGTGTTCCCCGACTGGAAGGGAACATTCCTGCCTGGTGATTGTCGCGCGATGTCCGTTCTATCGTTGTCGCAGCGTCTGCATGGTCTCGCCAATGTACCACGCTTCGGGACATCCTTTCCTGCAGCGTATGAGGTAGACAACGTTGGCCGAGTCGCACGAGTATGTACCGCGTACCTGGTGGGTGGTGTTCTCACGTGTAATGGTGGTATCCATGTCGATGATCTGGCACGCCTTGCAGAGATTGCCATGGCAGGGTTGGGTGGTGTCGTGGTCACTGTTCTGAAGGCTGGGTAGTTTGCTGCAAACAATGGTTCGTTTGAGGTTGTGCGGATGTTTGAAGGCAAGTAGTGGGGGTGTGGGGATGACCTTGGTCAAGATGTTCATCTTCATAGATGACATGTTGAAGGCTGCGAAGAAGATGACGTAGTTTCTCCGCTCCGGGGAAGTACTGGACGACGAAGGGTATTCTGTCGGTTGTGTCCCATGTTTGTCTTCTGAGGAGGTGGGTGCGGTTTTTTGCTGTGGCGCGTTGGAACTGTCGATCGATGAGTCGAGCACCATATCCCGTTCGTACGAGGGCATCTTTCAGTGTCTGTAGATGTCTGTTACGCTCCTCCTCGTCTGAGCAGATCCTGTGTATACGGAGCGCTTGTCCATAGGGGATGGCTTCTTTAATGTGTTTAGGGTGGAAGCTAGAGAAGTGGAGCATCGTGAGGTTATCCGTGGGTTTGTGGTAAAGCGAAGTGCTGAGGTGACCGTCCTTGATGGAGACGAGTGTGTCCAAGAATGCAACTGATTTTGGAGAGTAGTCCATAGTGAGTCTGATGGTGGGATGGAACTTATTGATGTCATCGTGTAGTCGTTTCAGTGATTCTTCCCTGTGGGTCCAAAGGAAAAAAATGTCATCGATGTATCTGGTGTATAACATCGGTTGAAGGTCCTGTGCGGTGAGGAGGTCTTGTTCAAACTTGTGCATAAAGATGTTGGCGTATTGGGGTGCGAATTTGATCCCCTTGGCTGTTCCGTGCGTCTGGATGAAGAACTTGTTGTCGAAGGTGAAGACGTTGTGATCCAGAATGAAGCGAATGAGTTGCAGAATTGCGTCTGGAGATTGGCAGTTGTCGGTGTTGAGCACTGAGGCTGTTGCAGCAATGCCGTCGTCATGGGGGATGCTGGTGTAGAGTGCCGAGACGTCCATTGTGACGAGGAATGTTCCTGGTTCAACTGGTCCATGGGTGCTGAGTTTCTGTAGGAAGCCCGTCGTGTCGCGACAGAAGCCGGGTGTACCTTGTACGATGGGTTTCAAGATGCCCTCGATGTAGCCAGAGAGGTTCTCACACAGGGTCCCATTGCCTGAAATGATAGGACGGCCTGGTGTGTTGGCCTCGTGTATTTTTGGGAGGCAGTAGAGATCTCCAATGCGGGGTGTACGTGGGATGAGAGCACGTGGGGTGCTCTGAAGGTCTGGATCCAAGGTCTTGATCAGTCTGCTGAGTTGGCGGATGTGTTCCTTGGTCGGATCTGCGGGTAACTGTCTGTAGTGTTCTTGGTTGTTGAGTTGTCGGTATACTTCTTTGCAGTAGTCCGTTCTGTTCAGGATGACAGTTCTTTGTCTGCTCTTTGGAGTCATTTCAGGATCACTTGAATTATCATTGATTTCTTGGTGCTCCTCTTTTGGAGTCATTTCAGATTCATTTAAATCATCTGTGATCTCTTTGTGCTCCTTTTTTGGAGTCAAAATCTTCAAGATTTCTATTGACGTGGTCTCTCTGGCCCCTTGGTGCTCCTCTTCTGGAGTCAAAATCTTCAGGATTTCTATTGACAGGGTCTCTCTGGACTCATGAGTAGCCGTCCTCTGATTATTGAGTGCTTCTGTGCAGACGAGCTGAGATCTGTCAGTCTCGCTGAGATCCTGCACATCCTGTATGGGAATTTCTTCGTCACTTGTCTCACATACAGGGGTAGACATTCAGTGTCTTCTTCTGGTGGCTCAAATAAGCTTGATAGATCTTCATCGTCTTGGCGTTCGCTATGGAGTGTTTGCTTGCTTCCATTTTTGAGTCTGTCACTGAGTTGTCTGTGGCGGCTTGCGTTACTCTCTTTGTGGAGGCTTGCGCGCTCTCTTTGTGGAGGCTTGTGTCGCTCTCTTTGTGGAGTCCTTCATCGCTCTCTCTGTGGAGTCCTTCATTGCTCTCTCTGTGGAGTTTGTCGTCGCTCTCTCTGTGGAGTCTGTCATCGCTCTCTTTGTGGGGTCGTGCAGTGTTCTCGCTGTGGAGTCGATCTGCGCTCTCTCAACGGAGTCATTCTGTGCTCTCTGTGTGGCGTCGTCTTCACCTTGGGTATTGCTGTCATCCAATATATCGACGATCTGCCTTGGCATCATGGTATTGGATTCATCGTATTGAGCTGTTCAACCGTGTTGCTGATGCTGTGATCAGAATCTCCGAATAACTCGGCCATGTCTGAGCAGTATTGTGTGTATTGCTCGATGGACAAATCATCGCTTTCTGTTTCGGAGTTTTATCGTTCTCTTCATGTTCAATGAACAAATCATCTTCTTGTGTGGAGGTTGGGACCCTTTGTGGTGCGTGGACCACTCTCTATTTCTTGTCATCAGGCCGCAGCATAATCCTGCACTCACGAGTCGGGATGTCATATATGCTGGGCTGAGGATTCCCCAATCCGAAGAACTCACCGTCGGGGTCTTCACAGTACAACACCTCTAGTTGCGGTTCGGATTTGGTACTGGGGTAGCCATCTCCCAAGATGAAATCTTCGTCTGAGTCGTAGTCTACAAGGGCCATATCATCTTCTAGGGTGATGCTAACTGCTTGTTCCAGGGTGTTGTGAAAGTTATTTTTAACTGCTGGTGTAAGTTCGGGCATTGTTCTGTCTTTTGAGGCAAGAAAATTGGGTGTTGCAGCTTTAAATTTATTTTTGTTCATTTTTGTACATTTCCCTTTTAAGTAGGCGTGGTCCTGGTCATCTGACGTCATGACACTAGTGACGTCATGTGCCGGACTCAATTGCGCATGCGCAATTCGAGTTCCCTTTACTATGCGCTCTTGGCACAAATGTGCATGTGCAGCTCCTTCCTCAAGATGGCTGCCGCTCAGACCTTCCTTCAATCCTGTCTCTGCCTCGTGGTCAGTTTTGGCGCGTTTTTCCCGATTTTCTTTTCTCGACACTGATTCTGTGTTTGTAAAGACTGACAGTATTGATATTGTTTTTGTTCATAAGCAAGGCATTTTTGTACAGCGACTTCTAGAGTTAGATGCTTATTTTGTAATAGTACTTCCCTCAAATTTTTATCAGATAGTCCAGAAATTAATTGATGCATTATCACAGTGTCTGTGAAATCAGGATAATCACAGCCTTGTGGTATTAACTTGAGATTGTAATAAAATCAGAGATGGGCCCTCCGCTTCTCTGACAAGAGTTAGATCTTTCCAGCATCTCACCAGACGGACTCTTAGTGTTCATAAAACTTTTTGGATTTGTCCTCACTTTCTAAGTAATTAAAGCAATTATAGATTTCTCTAGCTCCATGTTGGGAGAAGTAGGGCTATTTTCGTTGCGTCAGAGGCAGTGCTTAAATCATTAGCTGTAATAAATATTTGGAACAGTTGTTCAAACATTTTCCAGTTATACCTTAAATTACCGGCAGTTCCAACACGTTCCATTGAATCAGTTCGTCGAGGATCCAGTTGCTGCAAAGTCTTCCACAGTTGAATATCCGGTTTAAGTTTGTCTTCTCTTGCTGGTGTCTAGCTAGCATTCTGAAATCACTCGTGGTACCATATGTTATTCTCTAAGCCTGAACAAAGATTGAAGACTTCCAGTTAACACAAATACTTTATTCAATGGGTTCGTTCTGTTTCCAGAGCTTAACTAGATAGAATACAGTCAAGAGGTATGACCAGTGAAGCTAAGGTAAGCTGCCTCTGCTGAGCTGTCTCTGTGTGCTGCTGCTCACTAGCCCTGTGCTGCTGCTCACTAGCCCTGTGCTTCTGAAAGAGGCGGATCCTCCCTTGGGCTGGACCCTTTATACCCGTCTCTGATGCTGCCCTCTAGTGGTGCTGTGGCTGTTACATCTGTCTGCAGTCCCTGGTGTATGTGCAGATGTATGTACAGATGTACAGATCACTACACTACCCATTTCCTAATCATGGCCATATTAGCCGGCCAGTAGTAGTTGCAGAAGTTCGGCAGCGCCAAACACCACCCCCCCCCCCCCCCCGCCCCCCCCGACTGCGCTCCAACAACATTTTCTTCACCCGCGGTTATTCGCCCACACAAAGCCCGAGATGATCTTGTTCACCCACTTGAAAAACAGGCCGACCTTGATGAGGTGCTGAGGGACATGTCCCGCTCTCAGATGGGAATGGCTGAGGCGCTGCAGCGCATGGCCTGGTCACTGGGGGACATGTCCCAGTCACCGAGGAGCATCGCCGAGCGCGTCGACACGATGGTGTGGACCGTGGGGAGCCACGGGCTGGCAGAGACAGATGATGCGGGGGCAGCCGGGGCTCGAACCAGCTGCATCTCTGTGCCAGGGCTCTATGGGCACCAAGCAGGAGGTGGCTGCCAGCTCGCCCAAATTCCACCCCGCTGATGAGGCTGCGTCTCGGGGTCAGCACACGGGACAGAGCGGCATGGCTGTGTATATGCCACCGGCAAGTGAGTTGGGGCCCTCCAGCTCCAGAACCCCCCAGAGGATGTTCGCCAGGGGCATTGCAGGCCACGTTATGTGGTAAGCAGGTGGCTGATGTGCACCCTGAACACACACCTAGATGTAGCGGTAGAGCGAGGAAGGTTAAGCACATTGAGGATGACTGAGGGCACCGGGGGAGGGGGCTGGTCCCCCAGAATTGCCAGCCCCTGCTGGTCCAGTGCCTCCTCCTCATTCTCCCCCTCCTCCTCGGTGGCCGCATATTCCTCATCCCCCACCTCCAGAACGTCGCCCCGGTACTGTGCCAGGTTGTGGAGGGCACAGCAGACCACCATAAAGCTGGCGCCCCTCTGGGGGGGGGTGCAAGGCACGACCAGAGCGTTCTGGGTATCGGAACCGCATTTCAAGGAGTCCGATGCACCGCTCAATGTCAGCCCGGGTGGCAGCATGGGCCTCGTTGTACCGGGTCTCCACTTCTGTCTCCGGCCTCCAGACTGGCCTCGTTAGCCAGATCCTCAGCGGGTACGGCTTATCCCCCAAGAGCCAACCGCCCTCCCTGAGGTGGTCCTCGAAGAGGCCGGGGTGACTGACTGCACACTCCCCGGGAAGCCTGCCCACGTGCACGATCTTCAACTGGTCGCACACGGACTGTATGTCCAGGGAGTGGGACCCCTTCCTGTTAACTTAGGGTGCTCCCAGATGGCCCGATGAGCGCAGGGCAACGTGCGTGGCATCTGTGACCCTCTGGAGTTGGGGCATCCTGGCGATGGCAGGGAATCCTGCTGCCCGGGCATCTTGTTGGGCTTGGTCCATGTCAAAGATGATGTTATTTTCCG
Organism: Scyliorhinus torazame; assembly: GCF_047496885.1. Lineage (NCBI taxonomy): Eukaryota > Metazoa > Chordata > Chondrichthyes > Carcharhiniformes > Scyliorhinidae > Scyliorhinus > Scyliorhinus torazame. The sequence goes on along the minus strand of NC_092725.1, from coordinate 23,489,969 downwards.
CCCAGGCAACCAGGGCCTCCGTGAGCTGTTGGACGCCCCTGTGGGCTGTGGCCAGGACTCTCCATTCACACATTGATCACCCTCCCCCCCCCTCACCCACACCCGGAACGCCCTGCCCATAGACCCCCCCCCCCCACTACAGCGGGCACCCCCTTAACGGACCCCTGACACCCGCAAATAACATCGCCTGGACCATGCGCTGGTCCCGTCCCACTGGACCCGCCCACCCTCCGGCCGTGGACATGTCCCCGGAGCTGTGTCCCATCCCCTGGGTGTTCGGATGTTGCCCCCCGCGGTGTTCAGGTACAGTGTCCAGGCATCACGGTGTGATTGGGTTGCTAGGCAATAACGCCCACATGCTGCATGGCCCACCCACCCACGGGAATCCACTTGGGTGCTCCGGTTTCCTCCCACAGTTCAAAGATGTGCGGGTTAGGTGGATTGGCCATGATAAATTGCCCTTAGTGTCCAAAACTGCCCTTCGTGTTGGGTGGGGTTACTGGCTTATGGGGATAGGGTGGAGATGTGGACCTTGGGTGGGGTGCTCTTTCCGAGAGCCGGTGCAGACTCGATGGGCCGAATGGCCTCCTTCTGCACTGTAAATTCTATGATCTATGTGCGAAGTGCTCACTTAATCATGGTTGCCAATTCAGCAACAGCCTTCAGCTGTATGAGAGAGAGACAGAGAGAGAGAGACAGAAATCCAGACAGAGAGAGAGAGTCAGAGAAATACACTCAGAGAGAGAGAGACAGAAATCCAGACACAGAGCGAGAGTCAGAGAAATACACTCAGAGAGAGAGAGAGACAGAAATCCAGACACAGAGAGAGAGTCAGAGAAATACACTCAGCGAGAGAGAGAGACAGAGGGCGCGATTCTCCGGCCTGATTATGCTTCCGCTCTAGCGAAACGAGGCCGTTGAATAGCGGGAGAAGCAGAAAACGAGAACCCCGCCAGGCGCCAAGGAGTTTTGCGATGGACTCGACCCGGTCCCGTCGGCGAAATCAACGAGAAACCAATTCTCACCACTCCAGCCCAATTTCCATACAATTAACAAGAGCCACCCCATATCCAACGGCCTCCCGTCATAGAACCTAGAAGAGTACAGCACAGTACAGGCCCTTCGGCCCACGGTGTTGTGCCGACCACTTATCCAAATCTAAGATCAACCGAACCTAGAGCGGCCTCCCCAGCAAGTGGTCACGTTGCTGCCGATTGGCGCTCCTTTTGACAAACGTGAACCCTCAGGAAGGGCTTCTGTGGGGAGCCGAGGAGGTGAGTAGCCATCATTGCTCACAGGCAAAGAGCCCGGGGGCACAGGGCTTGCCACCCCAGTCCTCTGGGGGGGGGGGGGGCGTTGAGGGACCCTCGGCTGGGGATGGCTGACCCTCCGTGGGGGTGGGCTGCCATGGGAGGGCAACCGGGGGGGGGGGCAAGGGTGCCGCGCCAACCCCTGGATCATGGGCACTTGTTCCTGGGGCAACCCTTGTCCCTGCCCGTCTGCCCCACCAACTACTGAGAACTCCCGCCGACTGCCGAGGCCTCTGGCGCTAATAGGGAATTGGCAACCGTGGGTAAGTGAGCACTTCACACAACCCAAGTGGATCCCTGTGGGTGGGCGGGTCATGTAGAACGTGGGAGTCATTGCCCAGCATCTGGGTCCCACCTTGATGCCTGAACATTGCAGGATGCAACAGCACACACCCCAACACCCCAACACCCAGGGGATGGGACACAGCTGCAGGGGTGGGTGGGTGCCACGGGCAGGGGGAGCTGCCTGGAGGGGTGGGCCAAGAGTTCGGAGCTCAGCCCGTATTGCGGAAGAAAAGGACAGAGGGATCCTAATGGGGGTGCATCAATGTGTTTATTGTGTTTGGCAATTCCCCATCCTCCTGTGGTGCTGCCCGCCCCTGAGCTGGAGCCCAACCTGGGTCTTCCATTCAGGAGACTCTGGCACTCTTCAGTCCTTCTGAATCGGCCCCCGCCCGTCCACTCCTGACACTGGCGCATCTCCTGGGCAGCGCAGAACAGGGCGACACATGCAACCTCTGGATTTGAGAGTAGACCGGTTGAAAGTGCCAATCCAGGCCCACCATCCTAGTGTGATGTAAAGCTGACCCTTTTTTGGGTGGGGGCCACTGATCGGGGCAAGGGGATAAGGTTAAAGGGAAGGGGTGGCAAAGTTGGGAGGAAGGGGGGGGGCGGGGAGAGAGCAGGGGCGGGATTCCCCGGAGTGCCACTCGCTGCCGGCAGGATTGTCCGCTCCGCCCGCTGTCAATGGGAGTTCCCGTTGAAGCGGCAGCGCTCCTCTGGGAAACCCGCCGGAGGGGGGGGGGGCACTGCCGTCAGAACCAGAGACTCCGGCGGCGGGAATGGAGGGTGAATATGCCTCTGTGGGCAGCACGGTAGCACAGCGGTTAGCACCATGGCTTCACAGCGGCAGGTTCGATTCCCGGCTTGGGTCACTGTCTGTGCGGAGTCTGCACGTCCTCCCCGTGTCTGCGTGGGTTTCCTCCGGGTGCTCCGGTTTCCGCCCACAAATCCCCAAAAACGTGCTGTTGGGTGAACTGGACTTCTGAATTCTCCCTCTGTGTACCGGAAAAGGCGCCGGAATGTGGCGACGAGGGGATTTTCACAGTAACTTCATTGCAGTGTTAATGTACGCCTACTTGTGACAATAATAATAATTATTATTATGATTGAATTCTGGCCCAGGTTCCTTGTGAGGGGGAGGGGTAACAAGGGTTATGAGAAGATGGGGAGGGGTACATTCTTGTAGGGTCACACGCTGCTGTCTCACATGCTCCCTGCCCCCACCTGCCTGCCTCTCTCTCTCTCTCTCTCTTTCTCTGCCCTCTCCCCGAAGAGAGGAAAACAGCCTCTCTGGAACTGTGGTGACTTCATAGAATTTACAGTGCAGAAGAAGACCATGCGGCCCATCGAGTCTCCACCGGCCCTTACAAAGAGCACCCCACTCAAGCCCACGTCACCGCCCTATCCCCGCAACCCAGCAACCCCCGCTTAACCTTTTTATTTGGACAGTAAGGGCAATTTATCGTGGCCAATCCACATCTTTGGACTGTGGGAGGAGTTATGGGCCAGGGTTTAGAGAACCCCAAAGTGTATCATGGAGTTCACCTGATCCACAACTTTTACTAGATTGTGGTATGGGGAGCACACGGCCCACTCTACAGGTGTGGGACAGCAGAAAATGGACAAGTATTTTTTAAAGAAAAACAATGTTTATTCTATGAACTCAAATTAACCTTTTTAAAACAAACAGTGAACATCTTAGCAACCATCAATTCAAATATAACCCCCAAAGAATACAACACTAAGTAATCCTTAAACCGTCCTTTTAACATCCATAAGACTTAAAAACATAAGCTTCAACAGAAGCACATCAGGTTAAAGTCACTACTGAGAGCAGTTATTAGTTTTCAATCACCAAAGGATCGATTTACAGTTTTTAGATTACAGAGAGCGAGACTAATACACATTCTGGCTGTGACTGCAGCTATCCAGCTCTGAAAACGAAACTAAAACACATCCTGCAGCAAACAGCCTAAAACAAAAGTAAAAAGCTGACAGACAGCCCAACTCCACCCACTCTCTGACATCACTGCAGTAATAAACACCCATTTCTTAAAGGTACACTCACTACAGATATTTATATACACACCCATTTATAAACACCCATTTCTAAAAGGTACTCTCACATGACAGAGGAAACCGGAGCACCCGGAGGAAACCCACGCACACGCGGGGAGAACGTGCAGACTCCGCACAGACAGTGACCCAAGCCGGGAATCGAACCTGGGACCCTGGGGCTGTGAAGCAACTGTGCTAACCACTCTGCTGCCGTGCTGCCCCATGTTTTACTCCTCCTCGTGAACGGCAATGTTTGCAAGGCTCTTCTCGTGTGTGAGTAATAACGGAAAAAGTATTGATTCAGAAGTATGCAGGTGACTTTTCCCAAGTGGTTAACGGTGAGGTTGAGTGCCGTGGGTCACAGAAAGATACAGTCGGGCTGGTCAAATGGGCAGAAAGTGGCAGATGGAATTTAACGCTGAAAAGTGTGAGGGGATACACTTTGGAAGGAATATTTTGACAAGGAAGTATTGAATGAATGGCCGGACACTGGGACGTTCTGAGGAACAAAGGGACCTTGGCGTTTTTGTCCTTGGATCTCTGAAGGCAGAAGGGCAGGTTAATAGGGTGGTGAAAAAGGCAAATGGGACACTTGTCTTTATCAATCGAGGCATAGATTACAAAAGCAGGGAGGTCATGTTGGAGTTGTCCAGAACCTTGGTGAGGCCACAGCTGGAGTACTGTGTGTAATTCTGGTCGCCACATTATAGGAAGGTTGTGATTGTACTGGAGGGGGTGCAGAGGAGATTCACCAGGATGTTGCCTGGGTGGAACATTTAAGTTATGAGGAGAGGTGGGATAGGCTGGGGTTGTTTTCTCTGGAGCAGAGAAGACTGAGGGGAGACCTGATCAAGGTGGACAAGATTATGCAGGGCATGGACAGGGATAGGGAGCAGCTGTTCCCCTTATGTGAAGAATCAGGTACACAAAGTCAAAAGTTCAAGGTGAGGGGCAGGAGATTGAAGGAGGCTTTTAAGAAAAATCTTTTCCCCCAGAGGGTAGTGAGGGTCCCAGCTCCATAAAGGTCAGGGTTTGCTCCGACTGCTCCAGGCCGTTGCTTGTCTAAGCTGGGGGCATCGCACCCAATTTTGGCACAAGCCCCTAGATGTTGGCGAGGAGGACTTTGCAGAGTTGGTAGGGCTGGGTGCCTCACTGACCTTTCAGGAGCATGGGTCAATCTCTATCGGATCTCATTGCTCCTGGTGTTTGGCAATGGCATGCGAAGGCATTTCAGAGGATATGGGATATTGTAAAAATACGATTAACCTCTACCACTTCCTATGGTAGTGCATTGTACATTGTTGGTGATTATTGTATCTCATTACTCTCAACAAAAAACACTCACCATTTTACAGATATTGATAAGGTTCTTCTTCGGCATTCGGTTTCTACACCTACAACCCTCCCTATCTCCGTAACCTCCCCAATCCCTACAACCCTCCCTATCTCCGTAACCTCCCCAATCCCTACAACCCTCCCTATCTCCGTAACCTCCCCAATCCCTACAACCCTCCCTATCTCCGTAACCTCCCCAATCCCGACAACCCTCCCTATCTCCGTAACCTCCCCAATCCCTACAACCCTCCCTATCTCCGTAACCTCCCCAATCCCTACAACCCTCCCTATCTCCGTAACCTCCCCAATCCCTACAACCCTCCCTATCTCCGTAACCTCCCCAATCCCTACAACCCTCCCTATCTCCGTAACCTCCCCAATCCCTACAACCCTCCCTATCTCCGTAACCTCCCCAATCCCTACAACCCTCCCTATCTCCGTAACCTCCCCAATCCCTACAACCCTCCCTATCTCCGTAACCTCCCCAATCCCTACAACCCTCCCTATCTCCGTAACCTCCCCAATCCCCACAACCCTCCCTATCTCCGTAACCTCCCCAATCCCTACAACCCTCCCTATCTCCGTAACCTCCTCCATCCCCTACAACCCTCCCTATCTCCGTAACCTCCCCAATTGCTACAACCCTCCCTATCTCCGTAACCTCCCCAATCCCCACAACCCTCCCTATCTCCGTAACCTCCTCCATCCCCTACAACCCTCCCTATCTCCGTAACCTCCTCCATCCCCTACAACCCTCCCTATCTCCGTAACCTCCCCAATTGCTACAACCCTCCCTATCTCCGTAACCTCCCCAATCCCCACAACCCTCCCTATCTCCGCAACCTCCCCAATCCCTACAACCCTCCCTATCTCCGTAACCTCCCCAATCCCTACAACCCTCCCTATCTCCGTAACCTCCCCAATCCCTACAACCCTCCCTATCTCCGTAACCTCCCCAATCCCTACAACCCTCCCTATCTCCGTAACCTCCCCAATCCCTACAACCCTCCCTATCTCTGTAACCTACCCAATCCCTACAACCCTCCCTATCTCCGTAACCTCCCCAATCCCTACAACCCTCCCTATCTCCGTAACCTCCCCAATCCCTACAACCCTCCCTATCTCCGTAACCTCCCCAATCCCTACAACCCTCCCTATCTCCGTAACCTCCTCCATCCCCTACAACCCTCCCTATCTCCGTAACCTCCCCAATTGCTATAACCCTCCCTATCTCCGTAACCTCCCCAATCCCTACAACCCTCCCTATCTCCGTAACCTCCCCAATCCCTACAACCCTCCCTATCTCCGTAACCTCCCCAATCCCTACAACCCTCCCTATCTCCGTAACCTCCTCCATCCCCTACAACCCTCCCTATCTCCGTAACCTCCCCAATTGCTACAACCCTCCCTATCTCCGTAACCTCCCCAATCCCTACAACCCTCCCTATCTCCGTAACCTCCCCAATCCCTACAGCCCTCCCTATCTCCGTAAACTCCCCAATCCCGACAACCCTCCCTATCTCCGTAACCTCCCCAATCCCCACAACCCTCCCTATCTCCGTAACCTCCCCAATCCCTACAACCCTCCCTATCTCCGTAACCTCCCCAATCCCTACAACCCTCCCTATCTCCGTAACCTCCCCAATCCCTACAACACTCCCTATTTCTGCAACCTCCTCCAGTCCCTAAAGCCCTCCCTATCTCTGTAACCTCCCCCAATCCCTACAACCCTCCCTATCACTGTAACCTCCTCCAGTCCCTACAACCCTCCCTATCTCTGTAACCTCCCCCAATCCCTACAACCCTCCCTATCTCCGTAACCTCCCCAATCCCTACAACCCTCCCTATCTCCATAACCTCCCCAATCCCTACAGCCCTCCCTATCTCCGTAACCTCCCCAATCCCTACAACCCTCCCTATCTCCGTAACCTCCCCAATCCCTACAACCCTCCCTATCTCCGTAACCTCCCCAATCCCTACAACCCTCCCTATCTCCGTAACCTCCCCAATCCCTACAACCCTCCCTATCTCCGTAACCTCCCCAATCCCTACAACCCTCCCTATCTCCCTAACCTCCCCAATCCCTACAGCCCTCCCTATCTCCGTAACCTCCCCAATCCCTACAACCCTCCCTATCTCCGTAACCTCCCCAATCCCTACAACCCTCCCTATCTCCGTAACCTCCCCAATCCCTACAGCCCTCCCAATTTCCGCAACCTCCCCAATCCCTACAACCCTCCCTATCTCCGTAACCTCCCCCAATCCCTACAACCCTCTCTATCACTGTAACCTCCTCCAGTCCCTACAACCCTCCCTATTTCTGTAACCTCCTCCAGTCCCTACAACCCCCCTGTCACTGTAACCTCCTCCAATCCCTAAAATCCTCACTATCGCTGTAACCTTCTCCAGCCCCTACAACCCTCCCTATCTCTGTAACCTCCTCCAGCCCCGACATCCCAATCTCTGTAACCTCCTCCAGTCCCTAAAGCCCTCCCTATCTCTGTAACCTCCCCCAATCCCTACAACCCTCCCTATCACTGTAACCTCCTCCAGCCCCTACAACCCTCCCCATCTCTGGAACCACTCCCAGTCCCTATGACCCTCCCTATTTCTGTAACCTCCACCAACCTTTACAACCCTCCCTATCTCTGTAACCTCCTCCAGTCCCTACAAACCTCCACATCTCTGTAACCTCCTCCAGCCCCTACAACCCTCCCTATCTCTGTAACCTCCTTCAAACCCTACGACCCTCCCTATCTCTGGAAACTCCTCGAGTGCCTAGAACCCTCCCTATCTCTTCAACCTCCTCCACCCTCCTACAACCCTCCCTATCTCTGGAACCTCCTCCAGCCTCTACTTGGTGTCTATTTGGTTTCAGCTGTGTTCCGGGCTGGGATGTCTCCTTTGGTAGGAGGAATACTCCTTGGTGGGTTCGAAGTGTAGATTTTCCAAGATTAAAATGGGATATTGTCTGAGAGTGGTCTCACAAAGTAGATTTTAATTGCCTCGAGTGTAGAAGGTGAAGCGGTGATCTAAACAAAGGATTTAAGATAAGTAATGGATTTGATAGGGTAAAGAGACAGAGAGAATGATTCTCCCCTATTTTGGTGGGGGTCTAGGGCAGCAGGGGAGGGGAGAGGTCTGGGACAAAAGGGCAGGACATTGAACATCGAACCTGGCTGTTCAGCGAGCAGATCCTCATGCAAGGAGGATTGGAAACCTGAGGGCTGACGAAGGGCTGAGAGTCCCACCCAGCTTTGTATTCTCCTCACAGCTTACATTCCCACCCAGCTTTGTATCCTCCTCACAGCTTACACTCCCACCCAGCTTTGTATCCTCACAGTTTACATTCCCACCCAGCTTTGTATCCTCACAGCTTACACTCCCACCCAGCTTTGTGTCCACCTCACAGCTTACAGTCCCACCCAGCTTTGTATCCTCCTCACAGTTTACATTCCCACCCAGCTTTGTATCCTCACAGCTTACCTTCCCACCCAGCTTTGTATCCTCACAGCTTACACTCCCACCCAGCTTTGTGTCCCCTCACAGCTTACATTCCCACCCAGCTTTGTATCCTCCTCACAGCTTACATTCCCACCCAGCTTTGTATCCTCACAGCTTACACTCCCACCCAGCTTTGTATTCTCCTCACAGCTTACAGTCCCACCCAGCTTTGTATCCTCCTCACAGTTTACATTCCCACCCAGCTTTGTATCCTCACAGCTTACATTCCCACCCAGCTTTGTATTCTCCTCACAGCTTACAGTCCCACCCAGCTTTGTATCCTCCTCACAGTTTACATTCCCACCCAGCTTTGTATCCTCACAGCTTACCTTCCCACCCAGCTTTGTATCCTCACAGCTTACACTCCCACCCAGCTTTGTGTCCCCTCACAGCTTACATTCCCACCCAGCTTTGTATCCTCCTCACAGCTTACATTCCCACTCTGCTTTGTATCCTCCTCACAGCTTACATTCCCACCCAGCTTTGTATCCTCCTCACAGCTTACACTCCCACCCAGCTTTGTATCCTCCTCACAGCTTACACTCCCACCCAGCTTTGTATCCTCACAGCTTACACTCCCACCCAACTTTTTATCCTCACAGCTTACATTCCCACCCAGCTTTGTATCCTCCTCACAGCTTACACTCCCACCCAGCTTTGTATCCTCACAGCTTACATTCCCACCCAGCTATGTGTCCTCCTCACAGCTTACATTCCCACCCAGCTTTGTATCCTCCTCACAGCTTACATTCCCACCCAGCTTTGTATCCTCACAGCTTACATTCCCACCCAGCTTTGTATCCTCCTCACAGCTTACATTCCCACCCAGCTTTGTATCCTCACAGCTTACATTCCCACCCAGCTTTGTGTCCTCCTCGCAGCTTACATTCCCACTCTGCTTTGTATCCTCCTCACAGCTTACACTCCCACCCAGCTTTGTACCCCCCTCACAGCTTACACTCCCACCCAGCTTTGTATCCTCACCGCTTACATTCCCACCCAGCTTTGTATCCTCCTCACAGTTTACACTCCCACCCAGCTTACACTCCCACCCAGCTTTGTATCCTCACAGCTTACACTCCCACCCAGCTTTGTATCCTCACAGCTTACATTCCCACCCAGCTTTGTATCCTCCTCACAGCTTACACTCCCACCCAGCTTTGTATCCTCACAGCTTACATTCCCACCCAGCTTTGTATCCTCCTCACAGCTTACCTTCCCACCCAGCTTTGTATCCTCACAGCTTACATTCCCACCCAGCTTTGTGTCCCCCTCACAGCTTACACTCCCACCCAGCTTTGTGTCCTCCTCACAGCTTACATTCCCACCCAGCTTTGTGTCCTCCTCACAGCTTACATTCCCACCCAGCTTTGTGTCATCCACAAACATAGCTACATTACACTTTGTCTCTTCATTTAAGTCATTAATATTGCAGATAGCTCCGGCCCCATCACTGATCCTTGATTCACTTCACTAGTCATCACCTGCTATCTGAATATGCTCCCCCACCCACTCTGCACCCTGACTGTTAGCCAATTCTCTATCCATGCTAATATAGCACCCCCACCGCCCAACCCCATGAGCCCTTAGCTTCCCTTTTTACATTTCTTGTGCAGCCATAAGAGCTTTTCAGAATTCCAAATATAGTGTGTGCATAAGTTCCCCTTTTGTGCCTCTGCCGATTGCAGCATCAAAAACTAAATTGGTCAATCATAATTTCCCTTCTTGTAAACTCATGCTGACTTGATCCATACTCTAATAATTTAAATGCATCGGCAAGACTTCCTTAATAATAGATTCCAACACTTCCACAATAACTGATGTCAGGCTTCCTGTTCTATGTTTCCTGTTTTTTCTCTTCTCCCGACATTTCCCAGATACTGAAGTTTCAATCACTAACTCCCAACTCCCCGGGGTGCCCTAGATCTCCACAGAGCCTTGGGAAAGTGTTAACGAGCGCATCGGACATCACTGCGACCACGTCTTTCAGAATAATGACCATCTTTCCTTCCGGGAGGTCAGAGGCGGAAATGTTCGCTGACAACAGCATGATGTTCAACGCCATTCGTGACTCCTTCGACACTGACGTAGTCCGTGTCGAAATGCAGCAAGACCCGGGCATTTATGGTGCAGGATGTCCACCTGCTTGTGACATTGGTCCCTGCCTCAAAATGGAGGGGGTGGGGGTGGGGGGGGGGGCAAGAGTGGGTGGGACACTCTGGGAGCATTTGGATAGGTTATCAGATCCATTAGGCTGAAAGGTTGGCAAATGACATTTGTGTTACTGCCAGGTAAGGTCCATCTTCAATAAGAGAGAATCCAATAATTTCCCTTGGCATTCAAAGGCATTATCATCGCTGAATTCCCCCCCCCCCCCCCCCCCCCCCCCCCCCCCCCCCCCGATATCAATATCCTCAGGGTTACCATTCACTGGAAGCTGAACTGGACCCAGCCATATAAATACTTTGATTACAAGGGCAGGTCAGAATCCTGCAGAGAGTAACTCATCTCCTGACTCCCCCCAAAGCCTATCCATCATCTACAAGGTACAGGTCAGGAGTGCGATGGGACCCTCTCCACTTGCCTGGATGAGTGGCAGCTCCAACAACACTCGAGAAGCTCGACACCATCCAGGACAAAGCAGCCCCGCTCGATCGACACCCCACCCACAGACATTCACTCCCTCCACCACCGACACACAGCAGCAGCCGTGTGTACCGTCTACAAGATGCTCTGCAGCGATTCGCCAAGGCTCCTTCGACAGCACCTTCCAAACTCACCACCTCTACCATCTAGAGGGACAAGGGCAGCAGACACATGGGCAACACCCACCGCCTGCAAGTTCCAAACCCCACACTCACCATCCTGACTGGGAAATACATCGGCCGTTCCTTCACTGTCGCTGGGTCAAACTCCCTCCCTAACAGCACTGTGGGTGTACCTACACCACACGGGACTGCAGCGGTTCAAGATGGCGGCTCACCCACCACCTTCTCAAGGGGCAATTAGGGATGGGTATTAAATGCTGGACCCGGCCAGAGACACCCACATCACATAAATTAATGGAAAAAACCTCTCACATGTCGGTCAGCGGATCCTGGGATTTGCTCGGTTTAAGACCCATTTTATTCCCCACAATTTGTCTAATTGTCTTATTTTCTTTTCCACGGACCACCTGCAGTACTCTCGTGGACCACCGGGGACCAAAGGTCCACACTGCTCTACATTAACGTGTGCGTCCTTGGATGTAAAGTTAGCAGTCTGTGGAGATTGTAATATTTAAGGATGTGGTGGTATGTATTAGGGGTAATACGGTACACCAGGAATGCCGAGCAGCTATTGGAGGACAGATGCTGGATCCCGATTGGATCCTCCACCTACTGGGCTCCACCCAGATAGGAGGGGTATAAGAACCTGGGTTTAATCCCCGCAGCTGCATTCTGTGACTGAGCTGCTGGGGAAGGAGTCTGAACAAGTCTGCTCAATAAAGCCTCGATTGAAGTTCTTTACGTCTCGCCTCGTGTGTGATCGATGGTGCTACAATTTATTGAGCAGACTTAAAAAGGAATATGGAGCTCCGGATCACCCCGGAGTGCCTGCGAATCAGCCCCCACGCAGCAAACGCAACATCCGCGTTTAAACACTGGCTGGCGTGCTTTGAGGGATACCTCCGAACGGCCCCCAGCAGACCAACAGAAGACCAGAAGATGCAGGTCCTGCATTCCAGGGTGAGTCCCGAAATCTACTCACTCATCGAGGGCGCGGAAGAATTCCCAGAGGCGATCAACTTGCTGAAGGAGATCTACATTAAGCCCGTCAACCAGGTCTACGCACGCTACCAGCTCGCGACGAGACGACAAATCCCCGGGGAATCGCTAGACGATTTCTTCAACGCTCTAACGATCCTGGGACGAAACTGCAACTGCCCAGCGGTTACGGCGAACGAACATACGGACCTCCTGATCAGAGACGCTTACGTAGCAGGTTTGGCATCGTCGCAAATTCGCCAGAGACTTTTAGAGAAAGACTCTCTCGGACTCACAGAGGCACGGGCCCTTGCAGCCTCCCTCGACGTGGCCTCCCAAAACGCCCGCGCCTACGCCCCCGACCGCGTTGCAGCCCCTTGGGCTCCGTGGACCCCCGCCGCGCCGACCCCCCGGCAACCCCAACCCCTCCGCAAGCGTGCGCAGCCAGAATCCCAGACCACCCGGGGGGGGGCCCCGCTGCTACTTTTGCGGGCAGCCGAAACACCCCCGCCAGTGCTGCCCGGCCCGCTCGGCCACCTGCAAAAGCTGCGGTAAAAAGGGGCACTACCCAGCGGTGTGCCAGTCCCGTGGGGTCACCGCTATCTCCGGGGAACAAATGGGACCACGGGCTCAACTCTCCCAGCGACCCACGGGCGGCCAACGGGCGCCGCCATTTTGGACCCCGGACACCACGAGGGGGGGACGGGCGCCGCGATCTTCCTACCCACAGGCTCTGTGCGACTCATGGGAGTGGCCATTTTGTCCACCCCCGACCGCGTGCGACTCATGGGAGCGGCCATTTTGTCCACCCCCAACCGCGTGCGATCCATGGACGCCGCCATCTTGGCTGACAGGCAAGGACCCCGGTGTGGCCGGCTCCACACTGCCTGAAGACAACGATCTGATACACCATCCACGTTTGGCATCGGTGACCCTCGTCCAGTCGCGGCCCCGGACGCTCCAGACGACAACGACAAAGGTGCTGGTGAACGGGCACGAGACGCTGTGTTTGATCGACTCGGGGAGCACGGAGAGTTTTATTCACCCGGACATGGTAAGACGCTGTTCCCTTGTAATTCAGCCAAGCACCAAAAAAATCTTCCTGGCGGCGGGGTCCCACTCCGTTGCAATCAAAGGGTTCTGCATCGCAAACCTAACGGTGCAGGGGAGAGAGTTCAGAAATTACCGGCTGTACGTCCTTCCCCATCTCTGCGCTCCCACCCTCCTGGGGTTGGACTTCCAATGCAACCTCCAGAGTTAACATTCAAATTTGGCGGCCCTATACCCCCACTGACTATCTGCGGCCTCGCGACACTCAAGGTCGAACTGCCCTCCCTGTTTGCAAACCTCACCCCGGATTGTAAACCCGTCGCCACTAGGAGCAGACGGTACAGCACCCAGGACCGGACGTTTATCAGGTCCGAAGTCCAGCGGCTGCTGAAGGAAGGCATAATCCAGGCCAGCAATAGTCCCTGGAGAGCCCAGGTGGTAGTAGTGAAGACAGGGGAGAAGCAAAGGATGGTCGTAGACTATAGCCAGACCATCAACAGGTACACACAGCTAGATGCGTACCCTCTCCCCCGCATATCCGACATGGTCAATCGGATTGCACAGTACAAGGTCTTCTCCACCGTGGACCTCAGGTCCGCCTACCACCAGCTCCCCATTCGCCCCGGTGACTGCAAGTACACAGCCTTCGAAGCAGACGGGCGGCTATACCACTTCTTAAGGGTTCCATTCGGCGTCACGAACGGAGTCTCGGTCTTCCAACGGGAGATGGACCGAATGGTCGACCAGCACGGTTTACGGGCCACGTTCCCGTATCTCGACAACGTCACCATCTGCGGCCACGACCAGCAGGACCACGACGCCAACCTCCGCAAATTCCTCCAGACTGCTAGCGCCCTCAACCTCACCTACAACGAGGAAAAATGCGTGTTTAGCACCGACCGTCAGTGCGTAATGGAGTGATAGGCCCCGACCCAAACGCATGCGCCCCCTCATGGAGTTCCCTCTCCCCCACTGTACCAAAGCCTTGAAACGCTGCCTGGGCTTCTTTTCTTATTACGCCCAGTGGGTCCCCCAGTACGCAGACAAGGCCCGCCCACTAATCCAGTCCACTACTTTTCCCCTGTCGACAGAGGCCCGCCAGGCCTTCAGCCGCATCAAAACGGATATCGCAAAGGCCACGATGCGCGCCATCGACGAGTCCCTCCCATTCCAAGTCGAGAGCGACGCCTCCGATGTAGCTCTAGCGGCTACCCTTAACCAAGCGGGCAGACCCGTGGCCTTTTTCTCCCGGATCCTACACGCTTCAGAAATTCGCCACTCCTCAGTAGAAAAGGAGGCCCAAGCCCTAGTGGAAGCTGTGCAACATTGGAGGCATTACCTGGCCGGCAGGAGATTCACTCTCCTCACTGACCAACGGTCGGTAGCCTTCATGTTTGATAATGCACAGCGGGGCAAGATAAAAAACGACAAGATCCTGCGGTGGAGGATCAAACTCTCCACCTACAACTACGAGATCTTGTACCGTCCCGGAAAGCTGAACGAGCCGTCCGATGCCCTATCTTGCGGCACTTGTGCCAACGCACAAGTGGACCGTCTCCAAGCCCTCCACGAGGACCTCTGCCATCCGGGGGTCACTCGTTTCTACCACTTCATAAAGGCTCACAACCTCCCTTACTCCGTCGAGGACGTCCGAACAGTCACCAGGAACTGCCAAATCTGCGCAGAATGCAAACCGCATTTTTTCAGGCCAGATAGAGCGCACCTAATAAAGGCTTCCCGTCCCTTTGAACGCCTCAGTTTGGATTTCAAAGGCCCCCTCCCCTCCACCGATCGCAACACGTACTTTCTTAACGTCGTTGACGAATACTCCCGCTTCCCCTTCGCCATCCCCTGCCCCGACATGACCGCGGCCACGGTCATTAAAGCCCTCGGCACCATCTTTACTCTGTTCGGTTTCCCCGCCTACATCCATAGCGACAGGGGGTCCTCCTTCATGAGAGACGAGCTGCGTCAATTCCTGCTCAGCAAGGGCATAGCCTCGAGCAGGACGACCAGCTACAACCCCCGGGGGAACGGGCAGGTAGAGAGGGAGAACGGAACGGTCTGGAAGACCGTCCTACTGGCCCTACGGTCTAGGAGTCTCCCAACTTCCCGCTGGCAGGAAGTCCTCCCGGATGCCCTTCACTCTATCCGGTCCCTGCTGTGTACCACCACTAACCAAACGCCTCACGAGCGCCTCCTTGTCTTCCCTAGGAAGTCCGCTTCTGGAACGTCACTTCCGACCTGGCTGGCGGCCCCGGGACCCATCCTGCTCCGGAAACATGTGCGGGCGCACAAATCAGACCCGCTGGTGGAAAAGGTACATCTACTCCACGCCAACCCGCAGTACGCCTACGTGGCGTTCCCAGAC